>NC_142928.1:101229125-101264125 GCF_046866305.1 Octopus bimaculoides
TCATTCTCATTACCATCCCTTCTATGAGTCTCCATCTATTCCCCCTACCTTGCATATCAGCTATCATTCCCATTCCTTCTCATGTCTAGCATAACACCCACTCACAATAGCTACTCCTTGTGTGTCTCTAAATCCCACCAATGCCTCTCCTATGCTGTGTCCATCATCTACTCTACCCTATGAACTATCATCCCTGAGCAACACCTATCTTTCTCATCTTACCCCTCTGTCTCATGAACCACTGTCCATATCATCCCTTTTTGAGAAAAAGGCACCCAGTATACACTGTAAAGTGGTTGGCATTACAAAGGACATCCAGCCATAGAAACCATGCCAAAGCTGTCATAAAGCATGATGCAGCCCTGTGACTTACTAGATCCTTTTAAACTGTCCAAACAATAGTATGGAAAATGAATGTTAAAGGATGATGATGATAGGTGCAGACGTGGCTGTTTGGTAAGAAGCTTGCTTCCCAATCACAAGGTACTGAGTTCAGTCCCATTGCATGGCACCTTGAGCAAGTATCTTCTACTATAGCCTCAGGCCAACCAAAGCCTTGTGAGTGGATTTGGTAGGCAGAAACCAAAAAGAAACCCGTAGGTGCTGGGAAGTGGTCAGTGCAAGTGTGTGCACTGGTGTGGGTGCTGGGAAGTGGTCAGTGCTAGTGTATGAGGTGGTGCGATGTGGTGTGGTATGGTGGTGTATTGTTGTGTGGTGTGGTGTGATGTATTGGGTGTGGGGGAGGCAAGAATGGGGAAGCAAGGGTGGGGTCTAAGGGGTGGGGTGGGGTGGGATGGGAGTATAGGGATGGCGGGGTTGGAATGTATAGGGGTGGGTGACGAGGGATGTGGTGATGATAAAGGGAGAGGGTGGAAAGGAGAAGACGGGTAGAAGTGAAAAGAGAAAGTAGGTGCCAGAGCATGAGAGAAGAGGTGGGTGGGAGGAAGTAGGTGTGAGAGGAAGAGAGGAGAAAGGAGGAGAGTTAGATGAGGTGGGGAGGGGAGTTGAGCCCATGTGGCGCAAAGGAGCGAAGGGAGAAGTTTAATCCCTGCTCACAGTGAAGACGGGAGGCCGGAGGGCTCCTGTGCAAGGGCAATCCGAACACAGACAGGTGTTGTAAAGAGTGACTGATTGAGCAGAAATGACGTGAGACCAGGGTGTCATTGCCGAGTCTGATGTCTTGGAGGTGTTCTGTGAACTGGTCAGCCAAGCAGCGTCCTGTTTGACCAATGTATAGAGAAGGATAGAGAGAGCAGGAGATGCAGTAGATGACGTTGCTAGAAGTGCAAGTGAAGGGGTCAGTGATATGATAGGGTTGATGATGGGTACCTGTGAGGAGGGAGGTGTTGGAGAGGTAAAGACAAGTGTGGCAGCATGGATGGGAGCAGGGGAAAAAGCCAGGTTGGGAGGTTGGGTTAGGGAAGAAGCTGTGGACCAAGAGGTCTCGTAGGTTGTGGGCTCATTTGAAGGAGGAGAGGGGTCGATTAGGGAAGATGTGCGAAGTGGAGGAGTAAGACTGGTGTCTCTGGAATGGTGCATTGGAGGGGTAGGGTGGTGGGGTAGTAGGTAAGAGGAAACGGGAGACGGGTGACAGCAGGGTGGCTGTGGGGGAGAGAGCAGATGTACGGTCCACAGAACATGCTCTGGCAAGGGTGGTGTGGATAGTGGTGAGCGGATATCCATGTAGGATGAAGTGGCGAGCCATGAGTTGAGACTAAGTCTCAAAGTCATGGTTGTTACTGCAGATCCTGCATAGACATAGGAATTGGGAATAGGGGATGGAGAGCTTGGTGTGTTTAGGGTGGGAGGAGAAGAAGTTTAGGTATGAGTGTGAGTCTGTGTGTTTGTAGTAGATGGAAGTGGTGAGAGTGGAGTAATGAATGCTGACTGAAATGTCGAGAAAAGCAACTGAGGTGTTGGAAATACTGCAGGAGAAGTGGAGGGCAGGATGGAATGATTTAACAAAAGAGAGGAAGGAGTCTAGATGTTCGCGGGAGAGTGAGGTCACACCAATACAGTCGTCAATATAACGATCATATAGTTCAAGAGTGGGACCAGTGAAACTTGAGAATATTTGGGCCTCAATGTAGCCAATGAACAGGTTCACATACTTGGGGCCCATTTTCGTTCTAATGGCCACTCCCGAGACCTGCTGGTAAAAATCACCCATAAACGAGGAGCAGTCAAGTGAGAGGATAAGTTCGGCCAGACGAAGGAGTGTGGATGTGTCAGGTTGGGGGCTGGGTCGAAGGTCAAGGAAATGTTGGAGTGCATGCAGCCCCTTGTAGTGAGGGATCACCGTGTATAGATTCATATATACATATGTATGTATGTATTTATGTGTGTGTGTCTTTGTGTCTGTGTTTGTCCCCTCACCATTGCTCGACACTGATGTTGGTGTGTTTACGTCCCTATAACTTAGCAGTTTGGCGAAAGAGGCTAATAGAATAAGTACTAGGTTAACAAAGAATAAGTCTTTGTGTAACTTAGCAGTTCAGCAAAACAGACCAACAGAGTAAGTACCAGACTTAAAAATTAAGTACAGAGAGCAATTTGTTCAACTAAAGCTTTCAAAGTGGTAGCATAGCATGTCCACAGTCCAATGACTGATAAAGTAAAAAGAATAGAGATAAATAGTCTCTAGTTTCTTTTAGTATAAAATCCTCAGAATAATTTCAGTAGCCATTATCAAAAACTATTAAGTAAAGCTTGCTGAGAGAATAAAATCTCAGCAGTTCTAAGTTCAATTCCACTGTGCAGCATCTTGAACAAATTCTTTTACAATAGCCTCAGACTGAGTTGAATTTGGTAGGCAGAATGTGTGTAGAAGCCTGACATGCGTGTGTATTACACGTACATACACACACATACATCATCATCATCATCATCATCGTTTAACGTCCGCTTTCCATGCTAGCATGGGTTGGACGATTTGACTGAGGACTGGTGAAACCGGATGGCAACACCAGGCTCCAGTCTGATTTGGCAGAGTTTCTACAGCTGGATGCCCTTCCTAACGCCAACCACTCAGAGAGTGTAGTGGGTGCTTTTACGTGTCACCCGCACGAAAACGGCCACGCTCGAAATGGTGTCTTTTATGTGCCACCCGCACAAGCCAGTCCAGGGGCACTGGCAACGATCTCGCTCGAAAATCCTACAGGAGCCAGTCAGGCGGTACTGGCAACGGCCACGCTCAAAATGGTGCATCTCATGTGCCACCCACACAAGAACCAGTCCAGGGGCACTGGCAACGATCTTACTTGGCTTGCCGGGTCTTCTCACGCACAGCACATTTCCAAAGGTCTCGGTCAGTAGTCATCGCCTCGGTGAGGCCCAATGTACGAAGGTCTTGCCTCACCACCTCAGCCCAGGTCTTCCTGGGCCTACCTCTTCCACGGGTTCCCTCAACTGTTAGGGTGTGGCACTTTTTCACGCAGCTATCCTCCTCCATTTTCACCACATGTCCATACCAGCGCAATCGTCTCTCTTGCACGCCACAACTGATGCTTCTAATGTTCAGCTTTTCTCTCAAGATACTTACACTCTGACGGGTATTCACATTGACATTACACATCCAACGGAGCATACTGGCTTCATTCCTTGCAAGCTTACGTATGTCCTCAGCAGTTACAGCCCATGTTTCACTGCCATGTAGCATGGTTGTTCGTACGCATGCGTCATACAGTCTGCCTTTTACTCTGAGTGAGAGTCCCTTTGTCGCCAGCAGGGGTAAGAGCTCTCTAAACTTTGCCCAGGCTATTCTTATTCTAGCAGCTACACTTTCAGCGCACCCACCCCCACTACTAACTTGGTCACCCAGATAGCGGAAGCTATTGACTACCTCTAGTTTTTCACCCTGGAATGAGATAGAAGTTGTTTCCTGTTTGTTTGCAGTCTTTATTGCACCTGAACATCTGCCACAAACAAAAACTAACTTGCTAGTTAACCTGCCTTTGATGTTGCTGCATCTCTTATGTGTCCATAGCTTGCACCGGGTACATCTTATAGAGTTACTACCTACTCCTTTTCTACATACTGAGCAGGGCCATCTACCTGAAGGGGTTTGTGTTTTATGCATACATACATGTTTTAGAAAAACAATGCCAGTCAGAAAATAAAGAAGGAGTAAGAACAAAAGCAAAGACAAAAGCATACTCTTTTACCTTCATAATCATCATCAATTAACATCCATTTTCTATGCTAGCATGAGGTTTCAATAGTTTACCTTCTAAAAACACCTTAATTAAGAGAGAGAAAAAATTAAGAAAGACCTTCACTTTCGTCTGCACAGATATATGGGGATGAGTGGCAGTTGCTACATGAACAGATTTGTAGTGTTCTATTAACCAATTAGCAACATGCAAGTCATGTGTGCTGTTGATGAAGGAATCTAATTTATTAAGGACATCGTCCTTAATCAGCAAATTTCTTTTAAAAGCTACCACTCTTTGATAATAGAATTAAGGCTGCTAATTGCCAAGCAATCAACCCATTGAGAGAGGCTGAATATACAACTGGCACACTGAAGCCTTTGCCTAAGAAAATTACTGTCTGTGCATTGATGTATGCACATTTGTCTGCTGTACTATCAACAGTATGGGCATATGGTGCACTGTGAATTACACATCATGTAATAAAAGTGGGGAATCTTAGGCTTGAAGCAATTTACATAGCTGCACATCTGTACTAAAGCTCACAGTCATATATACATGTAAACTTCAAATTACATCAGTAATTGGTTCCAAGATATGTGACTTAACATGTAAAACGACATAACATGAAAGAACATTTTAAAAACTTTATTGCCTTATATTTGCTTTAATAAATGGTTTATACATATTTTCATGTTTTATTTGATTTTTCCACTTCAGTATTGGTTGTTAGATGTTTTTTTAATTTTTATGCTTTTAAATGTTTATTGACTGAAGTTGAGGTTGTTTTTTTTTTTTTTCATTAACTTCTTTACAAAAATAATGTAAAGTCGAAAAATATGCAACTCAAAGAAATATAAGTTGAGGTATGCTTGTAAATAGTTCTTCCATTAAAAAGATGTTTGGAGAGATATCATAACCAGAATATTATGGTCACCATCAAAGCCACAGAATAAAATATTGGAATTTTGAGGATTGCGGCAGTGATTCTATCAACAAACCATAGCATCTTTTGAAAGAAATTTTAGAATTAAGGAAGTTATACTCATTAATAAATCAAATCCATCTATCAACAGCAGACAAGAGTTGTGTAACACTAATATAACACTATTAATCTATGCATGTTTCACCCCTACCTTCATATCTGTGTAGACCACATCTAAGCTCAATTTCTATTTGAACTCTTGATAGCTTTTTAAAGCTATAATACTAAATATAAGATAAAAGAGCAAACTTGCTTTTGTTTTGCTTTTGTTTTCACATCCTTATTTTGAATCTACATTGTAATGACTTTCTATAATATCTTTAAATCTAATTTATATTGCTCCCATTTAAAACTAAACCACTATTGTTCATATATATATATGTTTGCGTGTGTGTGTATATGTATATATATATAAATTAACAGAATGAGATAAAAAAATCCAAGGCTGTGAAAGTTTTCAGAACATCTATAAAGAGAAGATCTTACAGCTGTTTCCAGGATATCTTATATATCCCTTTCTGATGAAGGAATATATAAAATATCCCAGAAACAGCTGTAAGACCTTCTCTTTATAAATGTTCTGAAAACTTCCACAGCCTTGGATTTTTTATCTGATTCTGTTAATTTTTATATATACCCAAGATAATATATGACCTATGTTGGACTCCTCATTCGTATAATCATCGAACCTAGAGCTTAACTATAGTCTGTCCATAGCACTTACTCAGCCATGCCTGCATCTGTATATGAATATATAAATATATAAATAATAGTGTGTAAAGATTGGGTTAAAATACCTTTGAATAGGAAATTAAAAGGCTGCCCATGGAACACAAATCCACAACTCTTGTAAACACAACAGGTGTCCTACCTTTATACATGTATAGGTACATATATATAATTGAAAAAGTTGGAGTCAACAAGAAGGAGTACGGTTGGACATTTATTTGGAATCATTACAATTGTTTCTATGCAACGTAGTTCTCCAGGCTTGCAGGTACTTGGTTATGTGACCATTTCCTTGCATTATGAGGTCTAGTTGTGTTTTCTCAGGTAATATGGAAATATTGTCTCTGTAAATTCAAATTCTCGGCTTCAAGAGCATCCTGTCTGTCCCTCGTGGCCTGGAGTTAGTAGTAGCCACTGAGTGTATCAAGAGAATATGTTGTGGCTGACAGACAGACAGGACGCTCTTGAAGCTAAGAATTTGAATCTATGGAGACAATGTTTACATATCACCTGAGGAAACACAACTAGATCTCATAATGCAAGGCAATGGTTGTATAACCAAGTACTTGCAAGCTTGGAGAACTACGCTGCATAGAAGCAATGTAGTGATTCAAAATAAATGTTCAACCATATTCCTTCTTGTTGACTCCAACTTGTTCAATTTTCTATTCATACACTGCAGAAACCCAAACACAAATCTGGAAGTACGTATAGTTATTACTGGATAGCACAGGGTGAAATCTGAAGGTGGACGAGCTTTATACTGTTCTCTACTATGTTCTTAACAGAATATAACAAAATATATATATATACATACATATATATATATATATATATATATATATATATATATATATATATATATATATATATATATATAGATATATATATATATATATATACATACATACATACATATATATATATATATATATATATATATATATATATATATATATATATATATATATATATATATATATATATATATATGTATATATATATATATATATATATATATATATATATATATATATATATATATATATATATACATACATTATAGTGAGGTAGGCCAGTTTATGGAGTTACCCTGGGTTTCTTGCTCATAAGGGATTTAACTTTACAGCGTATCTTCAGACCCCAAACACTGCTGATCTGAGACCTCTTTAAAATATGGACGGTATCGATCTTCGACTGCACTGCCATCTTGCAGTCACCAAAGCACCTTGTGGGAACCGACCTTGTGGAAATTTACCTTTTAGACAGCATCAATAAAGAATTCCCTGAATTTGGGGGAGGCCTCCATAGAGACGATGCACTTTTTCTTGTTGGAAACATTTCTAATAGACGCCTTGAATTACTTAAGAAATGTCTGTATAAATTCTTTGATAGATTCGGCCTCTCTATTACTATAGAAAATGAAAACTACTCTATCAACTACTTAGGCGTTAATTGTAATTTAAATACAGGTTTACACCAACCTTATATGAAACCTAATTCTAACTTAAAGTATATAAACTATCACAGTAACCATCCATAATCAGTAAAAAGAGCTCTGATAAGAGGCATTAGCTAAAGGATTTCCTACCTCTCCTCCAACGAGGACATATTTAGTATTCATAAGAATAAATATGATAAGGCACATATAGATGCAGGCTATAGAGGTAGAATCAAATATATCCCACACAAGTATGCCATGAATAGAAGTAATAACGACTATATTAACCGCAACATTATAGTACATGGCCATACACCTAAGCGACATAATAAAGTACAGGGAACTAGAGCTGACAGGATTAGATTTAGCAACAATATGAGTAACTACAAAAATAATAGTAACACAATGGGTGGAACAATAAGAGTAAATGGATGAAGGATAAATAATGCTAATAAACACACTAACCATGAAGGTGACAATAAAAAAAATCATAGTAACAACTCTATATACTACCAACATAAACCTAGTCACTAATTGCGGTATAAATGTGCAGAGCATTGATAGTGGAACTAATTGTATTATATGTATACACCATATACACCACCCTAACAATTGGAAACATGTGTAGCTCGATGAGACTACTGGTAAATCAGGAGACATGATCTAGTGTATACTCCCTTTTGCAATGCAGATAAGGACCAACTTAGCTAAGCAAATATTTAACGTTATAAATAAGCTCTTAAATAAGAATAAGAGGTATTCTAAACTTATAAATAGTAGAACAATAAGAATAGGTTGTAGTCTTACTCATAACTTAGCGAGCATTATATCCTCCCTGAATAATAAAAAAAATTAGGTATTTTCTACTTAAATAGAAACAACAATAGTAACAACAGTGGTAATAGTAGGAATAAAAACAATAAACACTACCCCAATCTTAGTAAAGGATACACTCAGAACCAGAATAACCATATCAATCTCAATAGACTTAGCTCTACTCCACTAGAAAGCAATTCCCCACTACAACACAATCTATGTAACTGTAGGAATGAGGATAATTGTGCCTTCAGAAATACCTGTACAATTAAGGATATAATTTACCAATGCATAGTCACAACACAGTCTAGTAAAAGGAGTTACATAGGAGCTACCCAAAATGAGATAAAAGGTAGACTAGCCACACATCATCATTCTTTTAGAAACAGAAACAGAATTAACTTGACTGGATTTAGTAAGTATATTGGAAACTTCAAAGATAGTGATATTAGCTTCACATTAAAATGGGAGGTCCTTGCTACTGCACCTTCATATAATGAAAAAATAGGAAATGCTACCTTTGCATTGATGAAATCTTTTTCATTCTAACAGCATAAAACCACTATTGAACCTAAGAGAGGAGAGAAGTGTAGCTTGCCTGCACAAAGGGAGGTCCACTTTCAATAAATATAAATAACATTAGAAACCCTTATACTACCCCATAGTGGTACCAAGAACCCCACAACATAAAAATAGAAGCCCTTGATAGTAATTTGAAGGATATATCAAGTCATCACATAAATTCTGTCCGAATTTTGAATAAAGAAAACAAGTGATCAAATGTTATATTTAATTGAAATTTAATCATCAATGTACATTCCCTGATTATCTATGACTTCCTTCCATCTATTTACAAGCTTTTTAATCCCATCAATGTAAAATTCTTTTGGTTTAAAGCGAACAACTCTGAAATGTCAATTTCAACCTCCTCCTGGCTTGTGAAAGTTATGTCCCCCAAATGATTCTGCAAACAATGAAACAATGGTAGTCTGAACAAGCAAGTTCGGGAGAATAAGGTGGATGAGCATTTTTTCCCAACCAAGCTCTTGGTTGATATATCGATTAAAAATCATATTAAACTTAAATTTAAGGATAAAGGACATTGAAATAAGGATTAAAAGTTATAAAATACATCGGCAGTAGTGGGAAATCTTAATTATGGATTTAAAAGTTTAGAAGAGTTCTGAAGAAATGTTTTATAAACATCAATATGAAGCAATTCAATGGCCATTTCTGGAGTCCTATAGTCAGCAGGTATGAATCCTTTAGATTCACACTGACATGTCCCCTTCATCAAGAATAAGTAAATAGATTATTAATCAAGTTTGAAGACATGTAAGAGAAAGGAAGGAAATTTTTGGTTACATTATGTTAGTTGTCAGCTACTCCATCAGATAGTAATCACTTTTTCAATGATTCACACTTATACACGAAGGAAACCTATAGTGAAGGATGATGGGAGAATTTTAAAAATATACTAGTGAACGATAATGGAAGAATAAAAAATAAAAGGTCGATTTTCCAATAAATTCTGGAAATAATTAATTACTAATTGAGGAAGAAGCAGGGCTGCCAAATACTTCATTCCTTACATCTCGTCTTATAGAGTTTCATGAAAGCTGAGTAAAATTTATGAGTACATGAATGAATGGTATCAAAGAATTTATTTAATTTGTCTGAATTGTATGATTTAAGAATATTGTATGATTTAAGAATATTGTATGATTTAAGAATAATGTATGATTCTCTAATGAATAAATTGTTTTTGTTACTTATAGGGGAGGGTGTTTGGTAGTATAGACCAAGGGGAGGGTGTCTACTAGTATAGACCATTAATGTTGTAATTCCTTAAATTATGTATTTATTATGTTGTTGTAAATCATGAATATAAATGATTATCTAAATTTATGTCTCTTCTTATACCAAGTTTAATATATATATATTTGTGTATATATATGTGTGTGTATATATAGATATATATATATATATATATATACATATATATACATATATATATATATGCATACATATATATATATATATATATATATATATATATATATGTGTATATATATATATATATATATATATATATATATATATATATATATATATATATATATATATATATATATATAAATGCATATATACATACATATATACATATATACACAGTCTGTTAAAGTCTGTCATACCGGCCATGACGAAGGGAAATAGCCCTGAAACTCGAGTCGCCTTTATATATATATATTTATATTTATATATTTATATATTTGATCCTTTATATTGAACACTCAATATTTCATCTACATTCAATACTTTCTTTCATGGTGCCATCCATTTTTATTTTATTTTATTTTATATTGTATATTGTATATTCCATATTCTATACCCCACATTAGTTCTGCAGGAATATAAATAAAACATAAAAAACAGACAGTGTTGGAACTCTTTTAAGCAAAATAATATATTCCTCTATACACAATCATACAAAAAACCCCCACCTTTTTTGTATTTATCTTTACTCGCATATATACATATATATATATATACATATACACACATATATATACATTTATATATATATATATACATATATATATATATATATATATATATATATATATATATATATATATATATATATATATATATATATATATATATATATATATATATATATATATATATATATATATATATATATATATATATATATATATATATATATATATATATATATATATATATATATATATATATATATATATATATATATATATATATATATATATATATATATATATATAGATAGATAGATAGATGAGTGAATGTGCATGGCTTAGTGGTTAGGGCCTTTGGCCTGCGATCGTAAGGTCATGAGTTCAATTCCCAGTGATGCGTTGTGTCCTTGTGCAAAACACTTTGCTTCACATTGCTCCAGTCCACTCAGCTGGCAAAAATGAGTAGGATCTGTATTTCAAAGGGCCAGCCTTGTCACACTCTGTGTCATGTTGAATCTCCCTAAGAACTACATTAAGGGTACACATGTCTGTGGAGTGCTGTTCACAAGCAGGCTGTTCCGTCGATCATATCAGCTGGGACCCTTATCGTCATAACTGACGGATTGCTCCAATATATATATAGAAAACAAAGATATTTTATTCCACACGGATAGAAATATAGGAAAAATATAAGTTGAAAATGCACTGAGAATATTTAAAATACCTTTTATTAAAATATTTGAAGCTTTAACCAGTTTCACAGTTTACACTGATTTTGAAAAAGTTCAAATAGAAAGATGTGGCTTATGTCGCTGCTATGTTGCTACTGACTAGTGTTTCGAGTCTGCCCCTTTTTATAGGGAGTTCATGGCTCAAATTAGTATATGTTTTGAATAGGATTCGATTTGTAGAGGATAGTCACATGGCTGGTCTTAGAAATTTTTGTAGGTTCCCTGCTACGTCCATGTGTTAGTATGAAGTGACAATGTTTGGTGTTGTAAGTTGAGGCTGACGCTGTTGACTGAACAAGTCTAAACAATCAATGCTCTGAATGTTTTCTGTCAAGTGTCTGTAGAGAATGAACACACACACACACACACACACACACACACACGCACACACACACATATACATATATACATACATACATACATACATACATACATACATACATACATACATACATACACATATATATGTATGTATGTATGTATGTATGTATATTGGGTTGAGGAATAATTCATGAGTGTTTCTTTCAAACTTATTTTAAACAAAAAAACTTCAACAAATTAATCAATAATATATGCTCTGCTGTCATTTACAACTTCCTCCCATCGTTCAATAAGATTTTCGATGCCTCGGCAATAGAAATCTCTTGGTCATGACTCAAAGAATTTGTCCAACCAAGACCTCAATTCCACGTCATTACTGAATGATACACTGTGCAATGCGTTCAAAAGCAGTCGAAAGAGATGAAAATCTGATGGCACCAAGTCTGGAGAGTATGGAAGATGAGGCAGCACTTCCCATTCAAGTTCTTGAATCGTGGCTTTTGTCATATTGGCAATGTGAGGACCAGTGCTATTGTGTCGCAGAAGAATGCTATTTCACCTATTTGGTGTTTTTTGCTGAATTGCTTCATTGAGTCAGTGCAGTTTTTCAATGTAGAACTCCGTATTGAGTGTTTGGTTGCACTCAAGCAGTTAATAATGAATTATGCCTTCTCAGTCACACCATACACACAACATGTTCTTTTGATGATGAAGGTCTTGTTTTGCTTGCAGTCACTTGTTTGTCAGGGCTGAGCCATTCTTTTCGCTGCTTCATATTGATGTAAAGGCACCATTTTTCATCACCAGTGACACTGCAGTAAATAAAATGCTGTTTGTGACAAATTGATGAGCGATGTCAAGTGAACAAACTGACAGCAATTGTGGAGCATTGATTTTTGTTGTTTTCACCTCAAAGTGTGTGGCACTCAAGCACTGAGTTTCTGAACTTTGCCAATTGAGTGAAGGTAGTTCACCACAGTTTTTTTTTTTATCACAGTCCATCTGTTCCACCAATTCTCTAGTCATTTGACATGGATTTTCATGAAGAAGTTGATTCAATTGCTCTTTATTGAAGTCAATTGGTCGACCAGTGTGTGATCCATCCTTGAGGTCAAAATTCCCATTTTTGAAATGCGGAATCTAATGGCAGGATATACTTTGAGGCATTGCTCCTTCTCCATACACAGCACAAATCTCACAAGCAGCTTCAGTGACCTTAATACCTCGATTAAATGCAAATGGTGTCAAAACTGCTCAGTTTTGTCTATTTGGCATACAATTTTAGTGATCTGAAAAATACACAAAAATCAATAAAATTAAAAAATCAAAACACACTGCTTTGTAGAGACAAAAATTCTCTTTTAAGTAACATAAAACATTTTGCCAATGCATTTTTAAATTTGAAAAAAAAAACGCTCATGCATTATTCCTCAACCTAATATATATATGTATATATATTGGGTTAAGGAATACACATATATATATATATATCAGTGGTGACTCCAGCACTCAGGCTGTTCGGGCTTAGCCCAAGTATAAATTTAGTATAGTAAATGTGTATTTGCAAGCTTATTTAATTTCTGCCAACACTGACTTCAAGTATTGCAGCCAATAACTTGGGCTCCTTTTATTGAGCCTGGTAGCAGTTCATTTATTTTCATTTAGAGACTGGCAGTTATCTTAGAGATGTCCTGTGTCAAAAAATATCATTCGTAGCAGACGTTCTCTCAACATTGTTCACATGCGTCTGACTCGGGCTCAGAAGTTACAGCCCAAATTGTTATCTATAATCGTAAAAATTAAAAGTATTTCAAATTCAATGTTTTCTTGAAAAAATAAACTTCTATGGAGATTAAGATTTAAATTCCAATCTTTGAAAAGTTTCCATTCTACAATATTCTTAAAGGAACAAAAAATTATCCAGCAACTCAAGCTAATACAAATGAACCTGACAGCTCTTGTCAAGAGTACAGGTAACAGTCAGATCGTTGATGTTCGTTCTGCACTGCGCTGTCGTTATTTGATTGCTGTTATTCTGTGCGTTTGTGTGTAAAGATAAGTTGTGTTTTGCAGGGTTGCTTTATTTTTACCCTTAACTTAGAAATGGAGAAAGACATAATGCTAGATATAAAAAGTAAGCTATGTGGGGCTAGAAATATTATGGAAAAATGAAATTCTTCAAGCAGACATGTGTCTTATGCAAAGTCTGTGAAGAGTCTGAGTTTCGAAATCTGTGATGAGCCTGAGTAATGCTGATGACCTGGAGTCACCTCTGATATATATATATATATATATATATATATTGATAGAAATGGCAAGACAAGAAAAGAATGAAAGAGACCTTGATATTATGTAAATAGAGGAATTTATCTGTACATATAATATGTGACAATTATTCGGTTGCCATGATAAAACTCCGAGTTCAGATGTCGGGGCGGAAACCCACACCAGCATCTCTTCAGTTACCGGACCATCGAAAAAAAATGCTATGAAAATGACCGTTAAACAAATGGAAATTAGTGTGTGATTGATTGTTATTAAGACAAACGAGCTATTAGAATGACCGCTAAGTGAGAGGAGGGAGTAAAAGTAAGGGAGTAAGAATGTTCATAGTAATAGTATAAGTGTACATGTCCATACATACACATGTGCACCCGCACACCCACGTACATGCACCTATATGTATATACTCATCCATATCTTAACTAAATTAACTATTGCTTAACCATCTTCTCACACTGTCTCTGATGAAGAGATATAAAAACTATCCTGGAAACAGCTGTAGGACCTTCTATTTATAAATGTTCTAAAATCTTCACGGCCTTGGTTTTTTATCTCATTCTGAAAAAAATTATATATATATATATATATATATATATATATATATATATATATATATATATACAGGCAAATTAAAAATTAAAAATAACAAAACAATAAAAGTCAGAAGGACATACACATGAAATGTATTAGGTGTGTGTGTGTGTGTGTGTGTGTGTGTGTGTGTGTCATTGTCCACCACTCATCCACTGCATGACAACCATTGTTGATTTGTTTATATTCCCGTAACTTCAGCAAAAGAGACAGATAGAATAAGTACCATACTTAAAAAAAAAAAAAAGAAAAAAAACTAAAGTATGGTTTTGATGTTTGAGTGAAACCCTTCAAGATGGTGCACCAGCATGCCCACAGTCCATAGACTGAAACAAGTAAAAGATAACTAAATATACAGCATTTGTTTTAAATGTGAAAAAACTGTACTGATTCTGGTACTGATTAAAATAAGTCACAAGCCAAACAAAAAGTCACAAATTTGTGAACCTCAACATTCTTTAATGTTGAAATTAACATGTTACCAATCAGCTAATAAAATATTCACACAACTCAGAAAATTTTCAGATTTCAGATGTTTCACCAATCTAAGACTAATGAAGTTTCTTAATTCTTTCATTACTTCTAAAACTGTTTACTGCACCACTAATTCAAATCTCTTTTAAATCTCTTTTGAAATTTTCCAAACCATTCAAAATCCTTTGAAACAGATATCACTACATTATTACTGGAATTCATTAAGAATACATTACAAGTTATATATTCCCAAGAGCAAATACTGATAAATTTTCTTTTCAAACTTAGTCAATAAAATTAAAAACTATGTTGGGAGAAAAATAAATTTGTCAATAAGAAACCTACTTAATAAAAAAAAAAATGAAATGAAACAAAATATAAATATAAGAAAAATCAAACTCAGAATGGATACCACTCAAAATAATTGAAAACAATAAAATGGATATTGCAAGAGGAATTCTAATATAAACTAAAATAATTATCTATTGGTTATAGTCAATCTATACAAATGCTATCATGAGTCAATGAGGGAGCCTGTATGTGATTTCTCATTCTGCTAGACATAGCAGTTGAATCTCCATCAAATCACGCCCTACTATTTTAAGTAAGGAAAAACATATTAGATAATCTTAGATAATATAGTTGTTCAATATATGCCTAAAAAGATGAGAGAGTCATGGTTGGATGAGGACTTTGGTTGGTTGGCACTCTGTCGGTTATGACGATGAGGGTTCCAGTTGATCCGATCAGTGGAACAGCCTGCTTGTGAAATTAACGTGCAAGTGGCTGAGCACTCCACAGACACGTGTACCCTTAACGTAGTTCTCTGGGAGATTCAGCGTGACACAGAGTGTGACAAGGCTGGCCCTTTGAAATACTGGTACAACAGAAACAGGAAGTAAGAGTGAGATAAAGTTGTGGTGAAAGAGTACAGCAGGGTTTGCCACCATCCCCTGCCAGAGCCTCGTGGAGCTTTTAGGTGTTTTCGTTCAATAAACACTCACAACGCCCGGTCTGGGAATCGAAACCGCGATCCTGTGACCGCGAATCCGCTGCTCTAACCACTGGGCCATTGCACCTCCATTCATTAGGACTAACCTGAAGAGATACATGACAACAAGAACATACACTGTTCGGAGTCAAGAAGGGAGCCTCTATGTGATCACTTGACCTGCTAAAAAAAGCAGCTAAATTCCCCTCAAGCTACACTTTACTGTCTGAATGATGTGGAATCAGAATTTAGATAATAGTTCTGGATACATTATCTGAAATTATTATAGATGGTCACAGCTGGAGTGCTTTTATCACAGATCTGTTCTGTCAAAGTTGATTTGGGGTTAAACAACACTAACAGCATAGAACTAATCAATCACAACTTGGTTTTTAATCTTTGATTTCTTTTTTTATCATATATCTTTCAGTAAATAATAAAAGGCACCTGTTGAGAATGTTAGGAAGACTTGGAGAGAAATAGCATGGTTAGATCTAAGAATGTTTTGTTTCTATAGATGATGATGATGAATCAATACAAATAGAGTGATGAAGTATTATATAAACCTGTTCAATTTATCTCAGCATGGGAAAATGGCAAAAAAAAAAAAAGTTAAAATGATGATATGGAGGAGGAAGGGCAAGAGAAGTGGGAGAAGTCTATGGAATTCTGACTATTTGGAGTCTATTCAAATTCTTTCCTGGTGCTCACTAGCTCCAGGTGAACTGTATCTTGAGAGCATTAATGTTCATCATCAACATTATCATTATCATCATAGTCATTATTATCACTATCAACATTATTATCACTGCCACTACCAACATGTGCAACAGCATTGTCTACAAAGAAAAAGCTATTGATTTTGAATGAACAATAATTACTTATACCTAACATTTTATCTGGGAAACATTTTTGTGAAATAGAACACTTCAAATGATATGCTGGAAGATTCTGACCTCTAACATTTTACTTCTTAGCCAGTACAACATTAAAAGTGATTTGCTTCTTACCAAGATGTATTTCCCAATATTTGTTTGTTTCATACAGAAAATTTCTAACAAATGAAGTAGTGAACTTCAACACATGGAATAAGGTACTTAAGTTCAAAGCTGGGTGATGGTTGGAGAAGAACTACTCCTGCCCTGTAAAATAAGCTCCTTAAAGTGGAAGTAAACATTTCTTTTGTGTTGGACAATTTCAATGCATCTTTGTCATGACACTTGTACCACTGAGCAGAGAAAGGTTTGAAAGGGAATGCTTGATGCTATAACCATCTTAATTGTTTCTCCAATATCCAGTGTGCATCTGCTCCAGAATCCAACAGATACTTGAGGCACAGGTCTCTGCATCTGTAAGCTAGAATAAAACCACATTACCTCCTATGGATTGATATTCAGCTTGAACTTTTTAAAGTTGATACCTATAGATAGCCCCTACATGGTTATTTTACCTGCAAAAATATTATAGCTTATTTACCACAAATCATGCTCTACTGTCTTAAAAAAGGACATGTCGGTAATACTAGTGTATCAAGGTTGTGAAAGGTGGTTTCATCTATATAGGTGCTTGTGCTGTTAGAATTGTTAAAATGTGAGTTAGGGAAGGCACCATCAAGCCACAGTGTGATGAGTTACTCTGATAGGAAACATCCAATCTAAGAAATGAGAGATGGGTGTACCTCATAGCAGAGTATTTTCTCAAAAAATATCTTATTGCACATGGCAGTTTTGCTAAAGTCAAAAGAGCAGCAACATTGCTTCTACCAAAGGCAAGAGACTACTGATGTGCAGTATGGAAAGCAGATCTGTAGGAGGTATGGTTCTAGTAAAATCATTGAAAATTTATCCATTGGAGAATTCTCCTTTTGGCACACCAATATTTATGGATTTCAGTCCAACAATCATCACCCTTACTACCACCTTGAAACACAAAAGTTACATCTCTTATTCTATTCAGAGATGCTGAGATACAAATTTCTTGTGTCATAACTCTAACCCATCTATGCTGTCCAGGCTACACTTCAGACTGAGAAGGGAGATTTAATAATGAAGTTCCTTATATTGAAGGAACCTGTTGGTCATAACTTTTGAAAGATTTTTCTAGTGTGTGTTATCATTTCTCTATCACTATCAACAACTACATTGTACCGTATGTAAACAAACAAGTTTGTTTTTCGAAGTGCTGAAATGTATGGTAGAACAAGTAGAAAGGTAAATTTTATTCAACACATAGATACTGAACAGTATAGATATAAAGGATAAAATCCTTTTTTCTGCTTTAAAAATAAAAAAGGATTTTATCCTTTATATCTATACTGTTCAGTATCTATGCGTTGAATAAAATTTATCTTTCTACTTGTTCTAACTACATTGTAGTTCTTAACAAATTCTAGATATAAACATGTAAAATTCAACAATATTAAATTAAGTCTATCAATTGCCTCCTGTCAATACTATTGAATAAGTAGCTATTAATATCATTACTATTGTTCCACTTATACACTCTTCCTAATGTTCTTTTTGATATTTAAAATTTTCTTGCTAAGTTATCCCATCTCAGATTTGGCTGGGTTGATTCACCTTTGAATTTGGGATTAGTTGCAGTTCTTTGTATGGACCTTAATCACTGTAAATACTTGTTGTTTACCTAAGACTTGTAGCCTGCTCCCAAGTTTCAAATTTTTGATATGTTTTTCATTTCAGTTCTTATATTATTATATATCAGTGCTAGTTTGCAAAATGTTTTTGTGAGAAGCTATTAGTACAGTGTCTCATTAATCATATTATTCTACTTTGACAGAATTAAATTGGTTTCAAATTTTGGTGCAAGACCAGCAGTTTGAAGAAGTGGTTAAGTCAATTGCATCAACATCAGTGCTCAACTGGTACTTATTTTATCGACCCCAAAAGGATGAAAGGCAAAGTTAAGCTTGGCAGAATTTGAACTCAGAACATAAAGACATGGGAAATACCACTAAGCATTTTGCCTGGTGCATCTGGAAGGCATTATACTACTTACAGATGTTAAATCTAAGGGTTTGCATTCAAAAGGTTATACAGAGATGGCCAGATTGTTTGGAAGAGAGTAACATGATATTTTTTTATGTTCAAGAGCCACAACAAATATTTTTAAAATTCTATTTTAAATATGAAAAGGCCTATGCCAGTGGGTGTAACCAGCCCACTTATGAATACCTCTCATTCATTGGACAATAAACTTTGCTTGCGAAGACCTATTGAGGCAAGTGAAATCAAAATCAAAATCGCTGACGTGGCTAATGACAGTACCGCCTGATTGGCACGTGTGCCAGTGGAATGTTAAAAGCACATCCGAGCATGACCATTGCCAGGACCACAGGTTGGCTCTCATGCCAGTGGCATGTAAAAAGCACCATTCGAGCATGATTGTTGCCAGTGTCGCCTTCCCAGCACATGTGCCAGTGGCACATGAAAAACTACATTTGAGCGTGGTCGTTGCCAGTGCTGCTGGACTGGCTCCCGTGCAGGTAGCACATAAAAAATACCTTTTGAGCATGGCTGTTGCCAGAACCGCCTGACTGGCCCTCATGCCAGTGGCACGTAAAAGCACCCACTTTACTCTCGGAGTGGTTGGTGTTAGGAAGGGCATCCAGCTGTAGAAATTTTGCCAAATCAGATTAAGCCTCGTGCAGCCTCTGGCTCACCAGTCCTCAATCAAACCGTCCAACCCATGCCAGCATGGAAAGTGGACATTAGACGACGACGACGACGACGATGATGATGATGATGATGATGAAAAGACACCACTAAACAGTATTACTTACTAAAGTAGATTGATCTCTACTTATTGAAGGGTTTAAGTGAATCTTCATTTTTTTTTTTTTCAGTTAATACTTTAAAATCCAGTTAGTAGAATGTTAAAGTTGTTTTAGAAACATAGCACTGAAATCCAACATTATCTTGGAAGTTGCACATATTAGTTTTGAGAACCACAGTTTAGTCACTGTTGTTCTAAAGCCTTAAATCTTAAAGAATGGTTGATATTTAAGCTATAAACATTCAAAATATGTCAAAGATGGATGAGATAAAAAAATTTTTTGCATGTTATATATCATTTTATTCACCAATATTTTAACAGGAACATGACCACTCCAGAATAAATATTAATGTGCTGCAGCAAAGACAAAATACACAGGGAAGTAGCAACAGGAGCAATTCAAAAATGTCACAACATAATAAATTTGAACATTTGGTAGGGAGAGGGTAAATGTCTTTGGTAAGGAAAGTGTAAATGGTAAGGAGAATTCAGAATGTCTTCAGCATAGAATTTAGAAATCACAGCCAATAAGATGAACTCTCATGAAAAGCTACAGAAGCCTTTCATTGTGTGTAAATCTCTAATTCTCTTGTGAGAATCAAACAAAGCATTGCCAGTATAATAAGTCACAAGAAGAAATTATTCGTTTGTTTGCTTGTAATAAAATGATGTGGTGTGTGCGTGCATACATGCAGGTGTGCATGCGTGTGTGTGTGTGTGAATGAGAGAGAGGGACAGAGAGAGAGAGAGAGAGAGAGAGAGAGAGAGAGAGAGAGAGAAAGTGAGAGAGAGAGAAAGAGAGAGAGAAAGAGAAAGAGAGAGAGAGAATAGGCATGCATCTGTATGAGTGAAAGAATGTCTTCATAGAGGAGCCAAACAGAATGGAAGCTTCAGGCAAAAGACTAGCTCTGAAGAAATGTCAAAAATAATATATTTTTTATCATCTCTAATGGGTTCCAGAAAATGTTAAAAGAATGAAGAACATATCAAAAGTAAACTGTTTAATTGGCTGAAAATAGCCCCAAGAGTAGTTATATGATGTGCATCCAAAATAGTGATTTTCCATCCTAAAAAATGAGGTTCTGTGACTCATTATTGAACATAAAATTAAATATAAAACTTTGACACCAGCAGAGAGAATTCTGATATTATAATGAATGAATTTATGTCAGTGAGAAAGACAAAGAATGCACAAAGCTAAAGTAGACAGAGTAAGAATTACATTGCAGTATAATAGTTGAAGTATGATGGGGTTATGAGGGTTATTTTAAAGTCAACTGCTTGACTGTTGGTGTCCAGTTTTGTCAGCATGGTCTGCAGCTGATCTGAGGTTTTTTTGATGAGCACTATGAAGTGTGTGAATTGAAACTATATTAGTAGCTTGCTATTGATGTTGACACTATCTTTCTAATCAATGCTTTTGATGACCATTTCAAGACATGCAGTGAAGAGCTTTGAAAAACTAGTATCTCTTTGAAACTCTTTTCAACTGAAACAGTTACGAATAGTGACAGCAGACCTTTATCGGTGATACATCCCATATACACTTTCCTGAGAAGTTCCATCTATTGCATTTCGAGCAACTTCAGTACTACATTCACCTTTATACTATCAAAGGTCTTTTTAAAATCTATGAATGCAAGATAAAAGGCAGCTTACATTCTTTCACTCACACTTGCTGTTAGAATGAATATATGTCGTGTACTGTTTTCTAGTTCTGAATATTTATGTAGTCTGAAAATTAGTAGTGGGAAACAATGAAATTGAGAAAGTGAAGAAGTAAATCTACTTGATAAATCTCGCACAGAGTTAGAGCAGGTTGGGAGGCATTTAAATTTAATTGTCTCAATCAAAGATGTGCCCAAAACACAGTTGGACAAACTCCTGCATGTCAATCCCTTCAATTACACCATCCTATTTGTGTTCTTATATGTAGGTGGGATGTTGGCTACAACAAAGGAAGAATAGACTAGCTATGGCACAGAGAACCATGGAAAGATCCATGGTAGGAATGTCACTGCTAGAGTATATCCAAAACAAAGTAATTCAAGAACGGAGAGGAGTAAACAGTGCAGTCATGAAATACTCAAAGTGAGAGTTCCACCAGGCTAGATATGCAGCAAGACTCTTGGAACCATGCTGTTTTTGAGTGGTAACCAAGAAATCAGAAAGTACCACTCAGAAGATTTCCAAGATGATGAGGAGATGACATAGTAAAAGAATTCATGTCCAACTAGAAGAGAAGGATGCAATCAAGAAAAGATTGGAAGCATATTGTACCAGCAAGATACAGACATTTGTCTGGTCAATAGAGTGTTTATGATGGGTTAACCTTCTAAATATGGGGTTAGATGCAAGATAACCCATATTGGTTTTATCATTATAAATACTTAAAGTTTTGCTAAAATTTCCAGTCTGATTTTCAAATTTGTTTAAATACTTTTCAGTTCATTATTTATATCATGTGCTGGTGCTTGCTTAAATAGATGTAATGTTATTGTTGAATCACTGTTTGTGTACTAGTTAAGTCAAAATCAAAATAGGCAACTTTCCAATGTATACACTTAAGTACAGTAAGTTTTTGGTTTTCTCCAATAGTTTTTTGATATTGTCTTCATTTGAAGGAGTTGAAATGCTTTTTGCACAGTAGTCTAAGTGATATAAATCTATAATCAGTAAAGTTTTTTATCTTTTCTTTTAGTATTTACATAGTTTAGATATATTGAACATCAATATATCGCATTCGTTTGAATATCTTGGAATATGATACGAGTATTGTATGTATATATCACAAATCAGTGAAACAATGTCTGGATATAAAAGATACTGTGATACTTTGTTAAAATGGTACATTGGAATATATTATGTGTGTATCTATGTAACTAAATCATTAAAACAATGTTTTGATATACATGTTGCAAACATAGAAAGTGTAGTCATATAGCTGTTTCATAATTTTAAAAATCCGAAAAAAAAAAAATAGAGCACCTGGTGAATATAAATATGAAGTGAAAGTTTGTAGTTTTGTTGTGTCATAATAGATGTTGGATCAAACAAACCAAAGTAGAAAGATGAGGATTCTCTTTAAACATTCATTTAATTTGCTCATATAAATTCCACCTCCAAATAAACTATGTTTCCATAAACTGCACAAAGAGAAGCACACAGACATATATTATAAATACATATATCATCATCATCATCATTTAATGTCTGTTGTCCATGCTGGCATAGGTTGGATGGTTTGACCAGAGCTGGCAAGCTGAAGAGCTGCACCATACTCCAGTCTGATTTGGCATGGTTTCTATGGCTGGATTACCTTCCTAATGCTAATCACTTTACAGAGTGTGCTGGGTGCTTTTAAATGGCACTGCACGGGCACTTTTACATGGCACTACACAGGCACTTTTACATGGCACCGCACAGATGCTTTTACATGATACTGCATGGGCACTGTCATGTGGCACCACACAGGTGCTTTTACATGGCACCACCACTAGTGCTTTGCACCACCAGCAGGATCAGTTTTAACACTTTACCTGCAGGGTATTGATCTTCTTGAGTACAGCCAGGTGTCAGGTATCTCAGTCCTTTGTCATCTCTCCTGAAAGGTTCAGCTTCCTGAGGTCATTCTTCAGTATTTCATCCTATGTCTTCCTGGGTCTCCCACTTCTCTGCGTTCCATCCATTTGAGAGATCACCATTTCGTTATGGAGATGTCAGCATCCATCCACATCACATGACCAAATCAGTGCAGTCTTTTCTTTTGCACACAACAACCAATTCCTCTTATGCCTAACTTGTCTCTCACAACACTGGCACTCTGTCGAACATGTACACTTACATTACATATCCAGCAGAGCATACTAGCCTCATTCTTTTCTAACCTTCATATGTCCTCTGCATTCAGAGCCCATCATGTTCTTTACACAGTTGGTGATGTCCTGTACCCATATATGCATATATATATATATATATATATATATATAAACAATTGCAGCGTGGAAGGTGTTTATAAGCCATTTAAAATAACACACAATTCTGTGCTACAGAATTTTGTCACTGAACAGGTTGCGGTCTCAAAGCGACGAAAATATTTTGACAAATTAAATTTTAACATTAAAGTCAATCTAACGGTTTTTGTGTGTTATTTTAAATGGCTTATAAACACCTTCGACGCTGCAATTGTTTTCGTTCCAGCACACGATCTCAGATCAGGACACTTGCTATGCAAGTACATCTCCATAATGTAAAATACACCATTTTGAGCGTGGCTGTTGCCAGTACCGCATGACTGGCCTTCGTGCTAGTGGCACGTAAAAGCACCCACTACACTCTCTGAGTGGTTGGCGTTAGGAAGGGCATCCAGCTGTAGAAACTCTGCCAAATCGGATTGGAGCCTGGTGTAGCCACCTGGTCCACCAGTCCTCAGTCAAATCGTCCAACCCATGGAAAGCGGATGTTAAACGATGATGATGATATAATATATATATATATATATATATATGTATGTACATATGTATATATTATTTATATTATTATTTAATTGAATGTCACGCATCCATTTCCAAGTAAGTTTATCTTGACCTTTTTGTTGCAACTCTATGCTATACTGTTTTCTCTCCCATCCTTCTCTAATTCCTTTTCTCCCCTTCACCATTTTCTATCTGTCTTTCTCTATCTCTCTCCCCCTCTTTCTCTTTTTCTCTCTCTTGCTCATATGTGACCATCGTCCATCTTCCTTTTCTTCATGTGACCATCTTTCTTTTCTTCACGTGACCATCTTTCTTTTCCTGCGCAACGTTCTAAGGAATGGATGTCTTTTATATCTCTCTCTTCTATCTTTTCTCTTTTCAAAGAAAATATTTCTCCCAGCATTCACTATTTTCCTCTAGTCCTGGTCTAACGACCCTCCATAAATCCAAAATTTTATTTTGGAATTTATTGGAGCAACTGTCTTCAAAGACTCATATTGTCGTTGAATGCTCGAAATGAGGAGTAGATAGACAGCCGACAACTGATGAAGGGTCGTTCTTTGAGTTACTTATCCTGTTTTCCATTTTTACTCTCATTGTTTGCGTATTTAACTCGTCTATTTTCATACTTTGTGTTGTTTACACAGTTGGTGACATCCTGTACCCATATATATATATATATATATATATATATATATATATATATATAGGTTACAGTAAAATTACACTTCCAGAGATTAACACCAAATTAACTCAAGAGTATAAAGTAATAGGATAAAGTTTACTTATGTAAGTGTGCTCCTATCCCACCCCAACTTTATTTCCTCAAAACTTTCAGAAAAATGGTTATTTATAATGAAATTTTCTACAAAATACTTTTAAAAAAAAATTGGTGGTTGAAGGCCATATAGCTCCTCAAACTGTGGAGGTAGAATTCCATTATGGTCAGTTGGTAAACAAATAATAAGCAATCCAGGTTAGTAAGGATGGGTTTTCTCCCTTGAACCAGTTCAGTTGGCAGTGCATATGGGCTAAATGGCTTCTAGCTCATAAGGACTTTTCAGGTTTAATTGATGAATGGGGAATCCCATGCTTGCAGCAGGTACCACTTGAAATGAATGCAGAGACTATAAATCTCATGTTGAAAATTTAATAATTTTAGTTCTAGGGAGTCTTGGAGGATCCTTGCTCACTCTGCTATGCAAAGCTTACAGCATCTGCTCCCATTGATATAGGATCTTGACCACTCAATGATTCTCCACTTGATATCATATGGGGTCCCTTCGTCTTTAAGGTACCACACGTGGCTTGCCAGGGACATGACGAATCATCTTTCCAGAATACTGAAAGAGGACCTGTGGTTGTACTGGTGCTGCCTTAATGCAGTTCCAGCTGGCTCAGTATGTCATTCATACTTGTTTAACAAGACATGATAGATTACAGAATCTGGGTTACCAATTCAATATTTCAAAAAACACAATTTCGATAGCTAAAAACCACTTGGTTGTTGTTGGCACTCCGTCGCTTACGACGTCGAGGATTCCAGTTGATCCAATCAGCGGAACAGCCTGCTTGTGAAATTAACATGCAAGTGGTTGAGCACTCCACAGACACGTGTACCCTTAACGTAGTTCTTGGGGATATTCAGCATGACACAGTGTGACAAAGCTGACCCTTTGAATTACAGGCACAACAGAAACAGGAAGTGCGAGAGAAAGTTGTGGTGGAAGAGTACAGCAGGGTTCGCCACCATCCCCTGCCGGAGTCGCGTGGAGCTTTAGGTGTTTTCGCTCAATAAACACTCACAACACCCGGTCGGGGAATCGAAACCGCGAGTCTGCTGCCCTAACCACTGGGCCATTGTGCCTCCACTCAAAAAAAAAAAAAAAAACACAAAATAAAATTGAAATGTACTAAAACAAAACACCTGAGCAGAAAATCACATAAATAGGTGTAAATTTTTTAAAAAATTTAATTGTAATTGAAATGAAATTAACATAATTACATTTATTTTTACTGTATGCTTTTGAAGATTTCTTGATCAATTTCTTTTGATGTAGAAGAGGCAGTTTCACTTGATTTACAAGCATCCATGGATCTAATTTTCTTTAATAGTTCACTAGATATGGTCATTTTAAAATTTTATTTACTTATTTATTTTTTATTGCCAAATAAACATATGCACTATATATTCATTCTTCATTTCAGATTTATTTTATTATTCAAAAGGGACTAAACAGGACAGGAAGAAACACATGGGATGAGAAGTCACTGAAGAGGTCACAGGAAGTGTGATGAAATATTTCCAGACATAGGACAAAATAAGAATAATAATAAAATAAATCTGAAACAAAGAACGAATATATAGTGTATGTGTTTATTTGGCCAAACTTTTTTTTAAAAACTGACCGTTCCAAAATATAACAATATCTCTTTCAACACACGATTTCACATCAGAAATCTTGCAAAACAAATACATAAGCGTAATTTACCACTTTGTTTAAGTCTATACTTGATGTTCAAAATTTCTCTTAGTGCTTCTATGCTTAGACAGTTTACACTCATTTGATTTCAAAAAATTCATGTATTTAAATACTCTAGCTGCATCAGCATTTGCATTGGTAAAATGTGAGGTATTAAAGATAAATGTTCATATAGATTTTCTCAGCTGAATCCCTATACAGTGATACATCAGTCCAGAAAGGAAATGTGTCTGAAACCTGTGTCCATCATAAATTAAAAAATATTTTTCATTGAAAATCAATTTTTGTCAGAATCTCTGAATCTTCATTAAAATGCTTTGCAAGGCCTATAATTCCAGGTTTTATCGGTTTAAGATATTCCATTACACTAAAATAACTCATTGACTAAAAGACGAAAATTACCTGGGCGATACTGTTTAATTTGCTCCAAAGCTCCTACAATAAATTTTATGCATCAGCCTCTCACCTCATTTTCTTCCTACTCAGTAAATTTAACACTAGATTTCCATCTAAAATTGACAAACAAGATATAGCTTCGTATCTAAATAATCCTGCACTGACATTTTCATTTAGCTTCTTTTCTGGCATTATAATTGCTGAAAGGGTGAATCAATGAGATGTAGAAGACCATTCAATAATTTTTAGTTGGATCATGTGTTTCTACTTCCAATTTTTTGCTAACTCTTTAAACTTCAGGAGCGATTTGCTTTAAAAAGTAGAATAGTTTTTTGTTTTTTTCTTGTCACAAAATTTTTTGCTTGAATTCTGGACAGAAAATTCCAAACTGAATTCTGGTTTTGCTTTTATGTAACTTTAACAGTGAATTATGATTATAAAAAAAAAAGTGGGGACACTAAAATAACACAGGTGTGTAACTCGATGGATTTTCATGCTGCAAATAGTAAAATGACACTAAATTTAATCCAAAAAACACTGAGTTGACAACCTTGTACAATAACTGGCAAGAGCAAATGTATAGATGAACATAACTGTTACAAATATGTGTGATTCTTTTACATGTACACACACACACACACATGCATGCACACATACACAAGCCGAAATGCTTGGCATTGCCTGGACCAAAGCCCAGTGAACTGATGTTAATGTTGCAACATGATGTATTTAGATTACGGTGAAGTTTCGCAGGCTATCAGACCCGCATAACTTTTTTTTTGTTTTTGTTTTATTAGAATGTTTCTTTGATTTCTATTTTGAATGTGAGATTATGATTCTGCAATTAGATAAACAAAGAAAGAAAGAAAGAAAGAAAGAAAGAAAGAAAGAAAGAAAGAAAGAAAGAAAGAAAGAAAGAAAGAAAGAAAGAAAGAAAGAAAGAAAGAAAGAAGGAAAGAAAGAAAGGAAGGAAGGAAGGAAGGAAGGAAGGAAAGAAAGAAAGAAAGAAAGAAAGAAAGAAAGGAAGGAAGGAAGGAAGGAAAGAAAGAAAGAAAGAAAGAAAGAAAGAAAGAAAGAAAGAAAGAAAGAAAGAAAGAAAGGAAGGAAGGAGGGAAGAAAGAAAGAAAGAAAGAAAGAAAGAAAGAATCTTGCAAATGGAACATTTTGAATTGGATATGGATGACAATTTTGCTTCCATTGTCACTGGTGTTGAAGAAGGTCATTTGATCTTTGATAATCTGAAAAAACCAATAGCATACACCTTAACATCGAACATTCTTAAAATCAGTCCTTTCTTACTCTTTATTCTCCTTGACATTCCTCTACCTCTTGGAACAATTACCATCTTATGTATTGATTTGGGCACTGATATGGTGCCAGCTATTTCTCCAGCCTTGAAGAAAGCTGATATTGGTGTTGTATGGGGAATCTGTACACCTCTGTGATTGGCCAAGTGAACTATACTAATTAGTATAAATGAGCATGCGCAGAACAGTCTGAGAAGAGTGTCATAGTGTACAAGTCGTAGGAATTACTGAATTTGGATATTGTGGGGTGCTTGTTGAAGATACACAGTTAGTTAGAGAGTAATAAGAGAACATCAGGAATGTTTGATATTATAACAGTTCAGATATAACAGTGATGATGAGAAGTCATATGTCATATCATAGATGGACAATGACCAGACCTGTCAAGGACAGACGCAATTAAAGATATGTCTCCTCTGACTAACATAACAACCTTACAAGCTTTCTAGGTCTTGCAAATTATTATCAAATGTATATTCCAAGAATGCATGAGCTAAGAGCATCTTTAAACAAACTGCTGAAAAAAGATGTGAAATGATGTTGAACTGATGAATGCCAAAAAAGCATTCAAAGAGATTAAAAAGATGTTAATGTCAGGACTATCTCTAGCACATTTTGATCTGATAATAAAAATAGTTACTTGTAGCATCAGATGCTAGCGAGTCTGGGATTGGAGAAGTAATCTTACATAAATTGGAAAATGGCAACATAAAACCAATCACACTTGCATCACATGCATTACTATTGGCGGAAAAAATTAGTCAGATAAAGAAAGAGGCACTAGCCATTATCTTTGCAGTGAAGAAATTTCATAAATTCTTGCATGGCAGAAAGTTTATCTTACAGACAGACCACTGTCCATTATTAACAATATATGGATCAAAAAAGGTGTCCCCACACATATAGCCAATCAATTACAGCTCTGAGGGACTACCTTATTAAATTATGATTTCAAAATGGAATTTTTGCCTTTGAAGAAATTGGGACATGCAGATGGGCTGTCAAGATTGATTCCGAAGGATAAGGAACCACAAGAAGATACGGTAATAGCAGCATTAAAATCAGAAATTGAATTCAAAAATATTCTCTGTAATGTAGTATGAGAACTACCTGTCACCTTGGAAGAGATAAAAAGTAAAGCAGAAAAAGATGCACTTATTAACAAAATGGAAAAAATAATAATGAATGAGACAAATACAAAAAATTATGTTGCTGAGTGTAACACAGGTTCAAAACACTATTTGATGTGTGACAATGTGTTGATGTACACTCAGAGGGTTGTGATTCCTGATGCTAAAAGAATTTCATGCTGGACATCCTGGAATTGCAAGGATGAAGTTCCTCATGAAGAGTTATATCTACTGGCCTAGTATGGATAAAAATATCGAGAAACTGGTGAAAGCATGCAAAGGATGCACCCTGACAGCTAAGGCACTTCCAGTAAATATTCAACCATAGCCAAAGACAGTTGGTCTAGACTACACATAGATTTTACTGGACTACTATATTATCTGGTAGTGGTAGATAGCTACACAAAATGGCCTAAAATTTGTAAGTGCAGAAAACCAAGTAGGAAAATAACTATTAAATTTTTGGATGAAATATTTGCACGTTTTGGCTTGCTGGACACTATAGTGTTGGATAATGGCATTCAATTTACAGCAAAAGAGTTCAAAGATTTTTGTAAGACGCATCAAATGGAACATGTCATTACCCTGCTATATCATCTTGTGGAGAGGTTCGTAGATATGTTTAAAAGAGAGTTGAGGAAAATCAGAAATGAATCATTAGTGGATAATACACTGACAAAATTTTTACTTGTCTATAGAATAACGTCAAACCCAAACACAGAGTCAGGTATGTCACCCGCTAAATTAATATTTGCCAGAAAGGTATGAACAGTATTTGATAAATTGCTACCAGGAAGGAAACAACAAATACAGATGAATACTGTTAATAATACAAACTATTTCAATATAGGTGACACAGTATTTTTTAAAATGTACAAATATGGAAAATAAAGTTGGGAACAAGGACGAATAACCAAACGTTTTGGTAGAGTAATATATATGATGAAAGGGCAGGCATGTGGGCATAAGGGACATTTAAATCAAATAAAAGAGATACACAGAAGGTTGAAAAGGGCAGGAAGAGACTATGGAAATACTTTATGACATATTTGATATTCTGGTGCCAAAGGAAAGGGTTGAACCAGTGCGCAAGTCAACTAGAAAGAGAAAGCGGACAAAGACGTTAGAGATTGATTCTAAACAAAAAACATATGCCAATTTCTCTTCAAGGAAGTAATAAAAAATATAAATAAATAAAGGGAAAGCCAATCTCAAAGGAGAAAAATGTTGTATGGGGAATCTGTACGTCCTGTGATTGGTTAAGTGAACTATGCTGAACTGTATGAACTATGCTAGTTAGTATAAATGAGCATGTGCAAAACAGTCTGGGAAGAGTGTTATATGCACAGTCATAGTGTACAGATTGTAGGAATTATTGAATAGGGATATCATGGAGTGTTTGTTGAAGATACACAGTTGAAGAGTAATAAGAAAACATCAGGAACGTTTGATGTTATAACAGTTCAGATATAACAGTGATGATGAGAAGTCATATGTCATATCAAACTCAAAATCCGAATACTAGTTTTAAACCCTAACCCTAGATTCTTGATCCAAAACTCTAAAGCTTAACTTTACCCTAAAGTACTAAACCATCATACATGACTCTAAATACTTGTCTTATTTTATCTTTATTTTTATAATCATTTTCTCCTCTGTCTAAAACAGAATTCTGAAAAAATTTCCAAGAACACAACTTAAAAATGAAAATGTTAAGGACAGTCGCATCTTTCCCAAAGAAGAGAAGAGAGAATGGAAACGAAATTTTAAAAAAAAGTTATTTGCTAAGTATCGCTATTTTTTATGTTAAAATCTAGGAATAAAAAAAAATTAAACACACACATGCACGCATGCACAATATATATATATATATATATATATATATATATATACCAGAGTAAGTGCATAAATGTGAAACAAGGTGGCAAAAAATAGTACTCGAATAGCAGAGGTAGAGTAATATGCTTTATCATTAAAGATGCAAAAACATCACAAAAATATCACAAAAAACTGCTACTCAGAGTTTCATGTTCCTGTTTATTGGTTATGTTTAAAATTAAAGTTTAGATAGAAGACTTTAAAATGTAGTATCCAAACTTTGTTTTGGGTATGTCCCTAGTAGTGTGTCTTGAGAACACATTCACTACATTTGGCTACCAGACGTCATCTGTGGTACTGCGCTTAGTCACAGGATCTACATAAGGAATTCTTCGATTCATGTTTAGTATCTTTTCAATAATTAAGAGGGACTGAGAGAAAATGAAAAACAAAAATGGAGAGAGAAAATTATGTGAAGGGATTAACGGTTCAACATAACGATATATGCTGTGAAATGTATTTCACACTCCCATAGGTATGGACGATTATTCAATAGATATAACTTAAGTGTCTCATTCAGCTGTGTGCCTAGTGTAAAAAAAGATCTTAATAAATGCCCTTAAACCTTGCACAAAGGTAGGATGCAGGAGTAGGGTTAACAGTGTGCGCCCAGTATGTGGTCGATGCAACTCTGAGGGTGTGGTCAATGAACCAGAGGTGGTGTCCCATAGTAGCAGCAACAACAGCAGCAGTAATAACAATATATGGACACATATACAAGGAAATATATTGGAGCAACAGTGGACCCATTTAAGACCAGATTAAATAACCACAGGTCCTCTTTTAAGATCCTAGAGAGACACAATATGATATTAGCCAGTTAAAAGATGGGAAAGTGACCTACAGAATTATCGAGAAACTCCTGGCTAATATCATATTGTGTCTCTCTAGGATCTTAAAAGAGGACCTGTGGTTATTTAATCTGGTCTTAAATGGGTCCTCTGTTGCTCCAATATATTTCCTTGTATATGTGTCCATATATTGTTATTACTGCTGCTGTTGTTGCTGCTACTACGGGACACCACCTCTGGTTCATTGACCACAGCCTCAGACTATATCAGGCCATACCTCAATGGAAGCGGACAGTGCAAACTTTGCTTGACAGAGGGGACAACGATCCTAAGAGACTTGCACAGCCTGGGTGCCTTCTTGAATTCAAAAAGTAAAATTTTTAGTCGTCCTCATTTGCAAACTAGTGAACGAAAAGATGTACATAAACTGATCCATTTTGGACACAGCTGGAAATGTTAAAGGGGAGGTAACTCTGTCCCTCCAAGAATGAGTAATTTCGTTTTAGAGGATTTTTCCCCAGTAAACTGACTGTGACTATATTTTTACCACCATTGCTAAAAAGATTTGTTTGTCTCTGACTAGATGAGTCACCTATATTGCCAAGTGCAATAGTAGACGTGAAATCAATGGTAACTTTCTGATCAGCCATAAAACCAATGGTATGCTACTCAACTACATAAGATATAACTGCTCAAAGAAGTTTTTTAAAATGTACTTTTTACAGACTTATGGATGAGTGTGTGTACATAAAATATGGGTGATTCAAATTGCAGTGAGCCTTGAGTCCAAAATTCACTAGGGTAGTTCAGGATAGAAAATTGTTCCTATGGGTACAATTTCATCACTATGCAACTGTTGACTCATTAATCCTCTGAGCCTTTACTTTGAGTAAGGAAGGTTAGTATTTGTGTGCGCGTGCGTGCGTGTGTGTGTATGTGTATGTGTGTGTGCATGCGTGTGCACATGGGGGTGGGGAGAGGGAGAATACTGTGAATTCAGAACATGAAGAGCCAAAACTGCAGAGTACTTTACTTACACTCTGTATTTACTGTACGTATGTGTGCATGCTCATGCATATGTGCATGCATGCATATGTGTGAAGAAGAGGGAAGTACCTCTTTGTACAAGCATGGATGGGCATATATAAGCATTTGATCATACTCATGTTTCTATATTTGAGGGTCGTCAGTATAATTGTGTATCTCTCTTCATACCCTCCTACACATATATGTCTAAGACTTATTGGTCGAGGAACTACCTAGAAGCAATATTTCCTTTACTCAAATACCTGTATTTGTCAAATTTTGCTGTTTCCAGATCTATTTTAATATCTTTTCCCACTCACTTAGAAGCTTGTGATAAGATAGCATACGTATCTACACACAAACACATACATACCTACAAAACACACATGCACACACACACACACACACATACATACATAAATACAAACATACAAATACACATATATACACATGCATACACAGATGCATGTTTATATATTCATATATACATAGATACGTACATACATATATACATAAACACACACACATACATACCTATATTCCTACATACATACCTACAAAACACACACATACACCTACGCATGTTTACAGACATTCATACATACATACACACATACATAAACACGCACACACATACACATACATACATGCATGCATACATACATACATACATACATACATACATGCATACATAAGGGAAACATTAACAGGAAGAGTAGCCTCTCGCCTTGTTGTAGGTACATTACCTCTCCTCTAGGAGGCTACACCTTTGCTATCCAGAAACAATTAATAGTTGCTAAATACTTCACCAATAAGAGAGATAAGGAAGCCTCTAAACCTCCATGTTGTGGTACAAATTGAATGTGGATTGTACCAGCATGTTAGATATCTTCTTTGTCAGCAACAGGTGTCAAAAATACCTGCAAGGTTACTACTTTCTCATGAGATACTATGCTGTTACTAAAATCATTTACAGTGTTGTCCACAAGAAGGATTGTTCCATTGGTCATATCAAAAGCGCAGCAGGCCAAAATGTATCCACACCATCAAAGATCATTCCAATAAGAACAACAACAACTCAAAACAAATGCAATAAGACTGATATTATTCTATGGGACAGGAAAAATAACTATACACTACCATAAAGATCAGCTACATATTGTAGTGAATGTTTCATTTAAACTGGAAAAAAGATGGACCTACAGAGAACTAATAAGAAATTGCAAAGGGAAGTCAAAAACTATCCGCACTTTCATCAAAACTTGCTTTAGGTTGACCACAAGGCCTGAAATTTTAGGGGTGGAGGTTAGTCAATTACATTGACCCCCGCCTCCCCAATGCTTAACAGGTACTTATTGTATCGACCACAGAAGGATGAAAGACAAAGCCGACACCAGCAGAATTTGAACTCAGAACGTAAGGACAGAGAAATGCTGTTAAACACTTTTTTTCTGACGTATTAATAATTGAGTCAGTTTGCTAAAGAACGATAATAGTTATAGCACGCGACTGCATTCAGCACTTGTGTGCTAAGAGATGGTTATCTGGTGGTTAGAAAACCGAGGTTTGACCTTGATCGCTCCAGTTTTCTTTCTTGTGTTACAGAGTAAATATGGCTGCTCCACTAGCAGTGTGAGTCAAAGATGAGCAAAGATCCATGATCTGATCTGATTTCTCTGGTCTGAAGGTGTCAGGGGCTGAA
>NC_142928.1:101516625-101544125 GCF_046866305.1 Octopus bimaculoides
GTTATGTTATATGAGCACAGCTGCTTGAATACCCTTTAGTTAATTATGATAAACTGTTGATGTAAACACTTGTTTTGAATTCCAAAAGCCATACGGATGAGTAGCCAATCCTGTTATAACAAATATAAAATGAGGCCATTTGGACTTTTATAAAGCCTGATCTTGTAGTTGGGTTAATTGTTGTTTTTGACACTATTTTAGCAAGAGAGAATACACAATGAATATGACATGCCTCTATTCAGTAAGTTAAATTGCTCTCTAAGCTTGCTTTAAGCTAGCTGTCTGCAACTCTTTTCAACCAAATGTTGCAACAACAGTTTGAGTCATTTGATTGTTAACTTTATGCAGTGTGAAACAGGAAGTTTTCTTTTTAAAAAAGAAAATGACTTGTTGCAGAAATGAAGAAACAAAAATAATTGTATTGGATGATTGTTGTTGCTAACATGTTTGAAGTGGAGAAATTCTGTCACTCAAATTCTAGGATGATGTAGCTTTTTATTCTGCTAGCGTTCATCTATAATAATAAATGCCAAAACGAATTTTGTGTGTCAGTGTGTCACCTTTTGACCCCCTCTCTCACTATTCAATGACACTTCTACTATTCCTCCTGCTGGGATGAGAGTAATAGTAAACATAGAGATGGTGAGGTGGTAGTAGCTTGATGGTTGTGATGGTAATAGTATGAGCTGTAAGTTGTGATAGAGTCAGAGACGATGATGACGATGATGGTGGTGGTAGCTGAGGCAGTCAGGGATGACAGTGATAGTAAGCGATGTGAAAGACAGTGTGATTGTGGTGGAGGAAAAGGCGGCAAAGTCAAAGGTATTGATGAGGGTGGCGTCAGAAGTCAGAATGGTGTGTGTATGGTAGTTGTGGAGGTACTGGTGATAGTGATGGTGGGGGTACTGGTGATGGTGATGGTTGAAAACAGTCAACAGAAAGAGAGAGAGAGATTAGATAGAAAAGAAATTGTACTGACTCCCGAATGAGAAGACTCAAGACTCAAGGCTCAACACTAGATAGAGTGTTGGCTGTGTCTGTGGTGTTGGTGAAGGTGTTGGAAGCATGGGTGTTGGTGTGGTTTTGTTGTTTTCTGGTGATTTTGATTGCTTTTTGGGGGGTACTGCTTGTTTATTTGTTGGTGTACTGTTGTGCCTTTTTCTTAGTCTTTTATGTGTGACTTCTGTCCACTCAGTTCTGTTGGCCTCTCTGTAGTTCCAGTGGGTTGAAATTTGCTAGTGTTTTTTGTTCCTTTGGCAAGAGCTGTGTTGGCGTTTTTGTAGGTACTGTGGTGGTGGTGTTTTTGCTGGAGCCCTCTCTTATTTCTTTTCTTGGTGTTTCTTCTCTTGTTGGGGTTGCTTCAGTTGTTGTAGTGTGGTTGGTGCTTGTATCAAGTGGGTAGTGCCCTCCTTCTGTTTTAGTTGTAGGCAGAAGGCTTTCAGGTGGTTTATTCTGTCTGAATTGATAATATCTTGGCCTTCTACCCTCAACTGTGATGTTCAGCATAGTGCCATCTGGAAGGCTGAGTTGGTCAGGAATTGCAAATTCCTGACCAAGTCAAGAAGGACGGCTGTGACAATCCAGCAAGCATTCATTTCTGGTGGTGTCTCAAGTATTTTTATCTTAGCAACGTGCCGTCCCAAGTATGTTGGAACTAGGACAAGTTCATTGTTTCTCAGCTGGGCTGTTGAGTGCTGTTTTGCTACATTTTGTGTAGCAAATCTAACTTCAATTGTGCCATATTTCTTAACCCTTACCAAATGGGTTGCTAGCATTTTTCAACTGCTTGCGTTGTGGCAGTTTCTAAATGTTTATTTTTTAATGATATACTTTTGTACACTATGGTATGTTTGTTTTCTCTATAATATCTGTTGGTGTGTTTATCAAAACACATCTTTCACTTTTTCTTTTTAAAATGTTTCTGTAGTCTTTGAGAGGTTCTACAGAAACATCTATAAATTCATTGATTGGTTTTGCTATTGGAGCAAAACCTTGGCTGTTTAATGTATTGGGTGTTCAATGTCAGTGTTAGTGGTGGTAGTGGGAGGGTTTGGATTCACAGTGTTGCAACGCTAGCAGTGTCCATTAGCTGAATTTCGTTGCTCTTTTCTCTTCTTTCTCGTGTTTCTTTTCTTCTGCCTTCTGTTGCTCAGTGTGGCATGTGCTAGCAAGACTTTGGTCGTCCCTCTCTCTGCCTTTTAAAGTGCAGAGTGGGCAGTGACAATTAATTTTAAAACTTTTTAGGCTGTCTTCAGACAGCAGAGGAGAGAAGTCAAAAAGAAAGGACGTACCGACATTCTTCTCCAAGGACATTTTTACAAATTTTAAAATCGATACAGTAAAAAATGGAGATTTTAAATTGAAAATTTGCCCCAAAAAGGGCAAAGTCCCGCCTAACTGCTCAGCTCAGCAAGAGCCCAGTTGGCCTGGCCAAAGAAATGTTGTAAAAAATTTTCAGATACAGCGATATTATCTGTAAAAATTGCACAAAAACTTACAGCTCATGAACACACGTCCTTCCTCTTTGAAATTCATGAGCAGAGTTCAATAATAATAATAATAATAATAATAATAATAATAATAATAATAACCTTTCTGTCTGATGAGTCAGAAGTGAAGTTCAGGGTGCAGCTGTTGCAATATAACAGTCTGTTAAGCACTTCTAAAGTACATGTATATGTATGTGCATTTGTTTGTGTGTGTATGTGTGTGCACATGCGTGTGGGCGAGTTTGTATGTGCCTGGGTGGGAAAGCGGACGTTAAACAACGGTGATAAGCATATCTAAGCAATGTTTGTGTGTATACGAGTGAAAAAAGAAAAAGGAGTACTAACCTATCTACATAGGATATGTAGATAGGTTAGTACACTTAAGTTGTAATTCGCTTAGGTTGACCACTGACCACTCACCACAAGAATATCATGTTTCATGTTTCATGTTCCAAGTCTATTCTGGCATGACACTTCTTATTTACGACCCACCACTGATATAGACAGACACAGCTCATACATATCTATCTCTTACGACTTTTAAGATCTCTGTATCTATTCTATTTATCACTTTATCTTCTTCTTCTACATTTAGATTGTTCCTCACCACCCTTCACCAACCCATCTAAATAGCTTAGATGTAGCTTACTTGACTATCCAGACTTTCTCTTATTACTTCCTAGATTACCCGCCCCACCGATTTGACTCACTTTATTTTTAATTTTTTAAATTTTTTATTTTATTTTATTTTAATTTTTATTTTAAGTTTTATTTTTTATTTTAAGTTTATTCTTACTTTTTTACATGAATATCTGTGTATGTCTTTTTATTGTATTGTTCTTAACCACCAACTTAACACTACACACTGAATCGTGGCAAGGTATGGACGGTTTTCGGCGGACCGGAGAGATTATGTGTGGGTGGAGAATTATACGAGGTATAGTACTATACAGAATACCGAAAGGATCTTCACCTCTTACATCACACCTTTCTTCCTACTTTAACGCAGATGTGGTATAATTTCCTGGGAGAGAAATAATTTTGCGGCTGAGGATAGCTTTATATTGTAAATTATACACATATAAAGCTTGAAACACGTGTACCGCGGAATCCTTTGTAGTTTTGTTGTTATTTTTGGGATTTACAATTTATATATATATATATATATATATATTTGACAGGAAGGACAACAAAAAAAGAAAGAAAGAGACCTCGATATTATGCAAATAGAGGAATTTATCTGTAAAAATATGTGACACTTATACAATAGCCATGATAAAATTCCAAGTTTTTAACGGTCATTTTTCACAGGAATTTTCAATTGGACAGATAACTGAAGAGATGTTGGCGTTAGCTCCTACCCTGACATCCAAAACTCGGAGTTTTATCGTGGCTACTGTATAAGTGTCACATATTTTTACAGATATATATATATATATATATATATATATATATCATTGTTATTTTAATGTCTACTTTTCCATGCTTGCATGGGTGGATGAAGTTTATTGAAGCAGATTTTCTAGTTGAACACCCTTCTTGTCATCAGCCTTCACCTGCTTCATGGTCAGATATGATTTCACAGAATATTGGAAATGAATGACACAACTTGTATGACAGTAACACTGAGTTGCAAATAATATACAATGTCAAGACAAACGAGACACAAAGACTGACAAACAGACACATACACACACACACACACACACACACACACACACACACACACACACACACACACTAATCCAGCTTATCATCTTGTTTTTGTGTCGTTCACCATCTAATCTGTGAAGTCTAATACTTTGAGATAGGATATTCTTTTTTCTTTGCTTTTCTTTTTAATTTTTATTCTTTTTACTTGTTTCAGTTATTAGACTGTGGCCATGCTGGTTACCACCTTGAATTTTAGTCGAATGAATTAACCCCAGTACTTATTTTCAAAACTCTGGTACTTATTCCATCAGTTTCTTTTGCCAAACTGTTAAGTTACAGGGATGTAAACAAACCAGCACCAGTTATGAAGCAGTAGTGGTGGTTGTGGGGAACAAACACAGTAACACAGGCACAAAGACACATGCATACACATATGCGCGTGCGCACACACACACGACGGGCTTCTTTCAATTTCTGTCTACTAAATCCAGTCTGGGATATTTGTATGTGTGTGCCTGTAGTATTGTTCTGGACGAGTGGTACTCCAATGTGAATTTTGATTCTTGTAGAGCAGGGGTTAGGGAACTTTTTAACCAATTACCCCAAAATATATTTATTTATGCCGACGTTACCTCCTTGATTTGAAAGAAAGAATATCATAGATTCTTTGAATTCAAAAGGTTTATTGAATCTACTTACATGTCCATTACAATGAACTGATGCAGTGTTGCTAGAAGAAAAATTTCTGCTATAACAAGGAACGCATTTTTTATGTAATTTTACTTATGTCTAACGAGTCCTTATTATCCCCAAGAATTTCATTTTTATCCCACTTGGAGTAATTTACCCCGGTTCACTGACCCTGGTTGTAGAGAGTATTTTCAGACCTCAAAGAGGGAATCTAGTCTTTGAGATGAAGATTTAGCATTGTTATATTATATGTGAACCACAATGAAACATCATTAAATATTGTGCAGTCTTGCATTTGTAGGGACTTAGATGATTTTATTTGTGTGTTGCTTTGTTTCTCTGTGGAGAGGGTTTGTTACAAGAGTGTTTCTTTAGTAATCGTCATCGTCATTGTTTTAATATTCACATTTCTATGCTTGCATGGGTTGGACAGAATTTGTTGAGGCAGATTTTCTATGGCTGGATGCCCTTTCTATCACCAACCCATACCTTTTTCCCAGTAAGATTAATATTTCCCCATGACCAGACATTTTTTCATAGAAGATTGGAAATAAAGGACAATATTTGCATGATGGTGACATTCCTTTACAACTGTCATGCAATGTCAAGATAAGGAAACAGTAACATACACACACACACACCTATTTTCAGACAGATTCAGAACAGAGTTTAACAACAAGCAGAAATATCATTATAGCAAATATTCTGCTCAATACCAGAGATTTGCTTGTCAGTTGCTTGACCTTAACCTCTTGAGCATGTCCCTTAGTGGTTGACAATATGTGTATCTCTGATTATGAGCAGAAGTGGTGAGGGAGCATCATAGTGAGTAGTGAGGGAGCATCATATGTGTTGGGGTTTGAATAAATGTAACAAAAGTAATGTTTGAAGGAAGTATTATCCATTAGGGGTATGCAAATAGGAAATCACAGTTGCTACTCAAGGACAAAAATCATGTTATACAGTGTAATTATTCCAATTTAGAACATCAAATAAAATTATTCATCATGAAAAGGCAGTTATTGAATACAGTTTTGCTTGAGTTGGATCTCTGAAGAGAATCCATAACTTGGAAGCAGTTACATATGGAAGCAGTTACATATGGAAGCATTTCACAGGTCCGGTACTTTCAATAGGCTGTACTTTTGCTGTGTGAAAAATTTGTGTGGTTGTCTGACTGTGTCGCTCGGTATGTGTAACCATGGAAATAATGTCACTATAGCATAAAGTTTCCTTTATTGAATAAGAACTACAGATAAATATTCCACTAGAGACAAAAGAACCATGAAAATAAAAGAAATAATGTATATAGTACTAAATGAGATCCCAGATTGTTAGCTCAATATGACTGTCATTATTAAAAATGAATTGAAATATCACTTAAACTGGCCTGCATTTGTTGTACAATCCCAGCTCAATCATATGACAAACATGACATCTGGTGAAAAATAAATATAAAATTGTTTGACATATAGTGTTCTATAAAATGGCCAAAAATCTGAGATGAGCAATCTGAACGTTTTTTTTTTTTTTTTTTTCCATTAGCACAAAATATCTTGTATTTTGTTTTGTTTTTTCTAGAATAGTTCTAATTTAAACTGGGGATAGTTGTTTAAGTTGAAGTAAGTTGCTTTGCTATTATATTTTTCCATAGAGTTTATCTTAGAAACTCCGATGAAATATAATAAAATTGCAATTAATTGTCTGTAGGTTGTTTTTCTTCTCCAAGGGTTCTAGTACTTCTGAGTGAACTAGACTGGAAACAAAATATTTTGTGTTCACTTTCTCTTACATATTCATATTTTATTCATATTTACTAGTGTAAATAGGTTGTAATAGAATTGTTTGCCTGGTAGTTAATAACAACTAAAGAAAACAGAAAGCATGTGACTGAAATTGTTAATTTTTGTTGACTTCACGTCATTTGTGTGCTAGATAGTGAAAAATGTATTATTGTTAATATATGAGTGAAAAACGGACAACAAACATTATAGTTAGAAATATAGAACATCAAATCCAAAGACATATTTTTTGATAATATGACAATTATCGTCACCATTTAGTGTCCTTGCTCCATATTGGTATGGGTTAGACAGTTTGGCAGGATCAAATGGACTCAAGGATTGCATCTGATCCATTGTCTACTTTGCCATAGCTTCTATGGTTGGATGCCCTTCCTAATGTCAGCCACTTTACAGCATTTACTAGGTGCTCTTATTGTGCCACCAGAACTTGTGAGGTCACCAAACAGCTTGTAAGAGACTGCAAACCCTGAAAGTGGCGTTATGCTAGAAAATAAGGGGTTAAAATATGAGAGAAGGGACTAGAGCAGAACAGGTTTCTTGGTGTAGAGGGGACCACATGGCTACTTATGTTTTAGAAGGGTTGGAAGGGTGATTGAGGTGGGGCAGGGAAGAGATAAAAAAATTTCAGTGATAAGGCATTTGTGTTGATCAGAAAAGTACAAAGTACAGAGAAGTGAATGGGGGTAGATGAATAAGGAGTGTGTGGGTGGGTAGTACAGGAACGGTGGTGGTGGTGGTGGTGGGAAATAATGAATGATGAACAAGTGTTGAGTGGATGATAAGTGGGGAAGGTAAGCAAGAGTAGATAACTACTATAGAATTTGAATAGGTTTGAGAAGTGGATGTAGTGAATGGAGAAAGGGTTGGGTTGGGTTTTGGGTGAGGTGACCAATAATGTATGGAGGTGAAGAGCAGCATGATGATCATGTACACAGGAGAAAGATGAAAGAGAGAGATGAGTGGTTAGATAAGTTGCAAGAGTGCAGCAAGAGAGAGAGAGAGAGAGAAAGAGAGAGGCAAGCATTGTACATGGGGAGAGTGAGAGATGTATGGTGGCAGAAAAGAGGTAAGATGATTTGGTGGCTGGTGGGGTGAGCAATGTATAATGTAGCTGGAGAGGACAGTATTAAGGACGAGGGCTGGAAATCAAATGAAGTAGTTCCTGGTAGTGAGAAGGATTAAAGGTATCTAGGGAACACTGCATTTAGAGAGATGGAGGGTGGTGGGAATGTTTTGGGAAAGAATTTGGGTAAAGGGCCTAGTTGTGAATATATATATATACAGAGAGAGAGAGAGAGCGAGTACTTTCAGAACTTAGTTTTGCTGAGGTGGATGCGTCTTCTTGAGAACCACACATTATCAGTCATCCCAGTCCCTTGTCGTCTCTGTGAGATTCAATGTCTTGAGATTAGCCTTCGCCACTTCATCCCATCCTCTTCGGCAAACTCTATCCACATAAATAATTAACACTACTTTGTCCTCATCTACATGCATCACACAGCCATACCAGTGCAGTCTTCTTTCTTGTACTTTTGCAAGAAATTCTGTTAATTATAAATTTATAATGGCTTTGAATTAGTCATGTTTAACTCTCATTAGATTCCTTTGTTCTATAAAAAAGGTTCATAAAAGAAATTATAAAATAAGACAGACCTATTCCAACTTTATGATTGAACAGTTAGTTGTAGGAAATATGTCTTACTTTTAAAATAGTTACTTCACAAAACAATAAAAAAAAAGTAACATCTCACTCTAGTAAATATTGACAAACAGGTGCAGGAGTGGCTGTGTGGTAAGTAGCTTGCTTACCGACCACATGGTTCCGGGTTCAGTCCCACTGTGTGGCACCTTGGGCAAGTGTCTTCTACTATAGCCTCGGGCCGACCAAAGCCTTGTGAGTGGATTTGGTAGAGGGAAACTGAAAGAAGCCCATCGTATATGTGTATATATATGTGTGTTTGTGTGTCTGTGTTTGTCCCCCCAACATCGCTTGACAACCGATGCTGGTGTGTTTACGTCCCCGTAACTTAGCGGTTCAGCAAAGGAGACCGATAGAATAAGTACTAGGCTTACAAAGAATAAGTCATGGGGTCAATTTGCTCGACTAAAGGTGGTGCTCCAGCATGGCCGCAGTCACATGACTGAAACAAGTAAAAGAGTAAAAGAGTAAACATGTAAACCACATCAATAAAACTATTTCAGACTCTTGTAAATAAACGTTTCTTTTATTTGTCGGCAACAACTGAGATTAGGAAATAGAGAAATGCACTCTAATTTAACTGGTGGACACTCCTGCTGTCATTAAAATTATCTTCACAGTTTAACCGAAAAAGAAGGTTTCACTTTATCTCTTTTGTATTTCGACAAGCCTTTTTATTTACTCTTCTCATTGCCACTAATGTTCTACTATTATATTTACAATTATTTTTTAAGTGTTCGTTACTGAATCTATTCTGTTTTGCATTCATTTTCATTTGATTGAACTAGTTTGCATTTACCCGACTTTATTATGTCACCTGTGAAGATCCTGAGTAACATTCAAGAGGACAGTAGGGTAATATCCCATGTCTGTACAGAATTGTGTGATGAAGGTTTTCTTTTTTTCCTTGAAGGTTGACTTGTATATATTCCATGTCCTGTTATTTGTAGGAGTATATCACTAATGAGTCCTTGCTGAACTCTGCAAAACACATGCATAACTCTCAAGTGGCATCAGTGAATGCAAGAATGTCATACTGTCTTTGGCTTTATACTTTTCCCACAAGGTATTTAGAACAACCCATAACATCTGAGCATATCTTACCTCCAAGTGTTTGGTGATTGTTCAAGCAATGGACCTATACACTAGCACACAGTTTCCATAGTTTTGTATTTGGAACCTGTTATTGTAAACTATAGCAGTAACTGGCAAGAAAATAAAACTCTTTCTTTCTCATATATATTCATTATTCATTTATTAGTTCCAAATGTTCAATAGAATTTAACAACCTGAACACTTTGTCCAGCTCTCCAGTACTGTATTTATTGAATGACTGAGTGCACCTATAGACTAAATATCACAAGGTATTTTTGTTTAATGCACCAATTTATTAGGCATCCTCTTAGTGATGAATGCATGCATGCACGCACACACATACACACACGTGGTCTGATCAATAAGTATCTGGACTGTTGATATATAATAACGAAGCTAAAGCACACAGAATAAAGCTGCTCGGCACAGACTGATCTTGAACTCCTCTGTGCATGCACACTAAGTTCTAACGTTCTAGCTCACTTCTGCTGTTTACAATAGTGCTTGGAAGGAAGGTGTGTAGTGTGTAATCATCACATTAATCATGACAGAAAGTTGAGCAGAGAATCTGCATTAAATTTTGCCAAAAGCTTGGTGATACCTGCTCAGAGGCCTATGCAAAGTTTTTAAAAAGTTTTCATCGTTCTCGACACAATCAGGGAGAACTTGTGCAACTGAAACTCGAGTGTCATTTTGGTCAGTTGAAAGCAGTTTTGGTACAAACTTGGCAGACTTGCGTCTTATACCAAAATCTTCAGTGATAAAGGACTGATCTGAACCATAACTAATCTGCACATCCTCTAACTCACAGGTGATGATTTGATGATTTCTCCTCATAGCTGCTCGCACATCTGTGACAGTTTTCCCAGTTATGTTGGTTGTGGGTCTCCTTGAACATTCGTCACTATCGACATTTTTGCAGCCAACTTGGAAACGTTTGTGTGTGGCTCATACACTCCTCTCCATACACTTTCTGCAACTTTGTTTAGGCCTCTGAGCAGGTATCGTCATGACAACTTTCTCTGTCATGGTCAATGCAACGATCATATATTACACACGTTCCTTCCAAGCACTGCTGTAAAGAGCAGAAGTGAGCTAGAATGTTAAAACTCAAGCTATTAATCCACCTGAGTTTATGGTTAATGACACTGCTTAAGGTGCTGTGTAGTAGGATTGAACCCAGAACCACATACCTGTGCTCATGTATACATACACATGTTTGGATGTGCAAATAGGAGAAAGAGTACTCTGCACATATAGTAGTTTCTCTCTTGAGTGGAATCTGATGACTCTATTGCTACTCCAAATTTCTTGCTTTTGTGTGTTCATACATTCATCTTCTTGTAGACAAATGTACAAAAGCCACAAACTTGAGGTAGTGACAAGGTGAACCATAAGTTTTGAACAAATCTATCAGCAGAACTGATTAGTGCTATTTCAACAACAGCAACTGAGCATTTAATCTTGCCTTATCTGGCCCAAATATTCTACCTGTCCTATGTTAAAACTGAGAAGATCCAACCTCTCACACCTACTCTATAATGTCATTCTAAAAATATACAAATACACCATTAAAATTTTGAAGCTAGAAGATAATGCATGATTAATTCAAGACAATGTGAATAAATAAGCATTACATTTGACAAAGAAATCTGAATGAGAAAGGGTTAAAGATGATTTAGTTGTTAGAGTATTCTAATTACATGGTAGTTACAGGTATATACAGGTATATATTTACTGGTGTATATTCTTGATATTTACAAGTATATATCAGCTGAACTGGTTAGAGCTATTTCAATAAGTGAAATTAAGCTTTTAAAGATGATTTAGTTGCCATAGTATTCTAATTACTTGATGTTTACAAATATAGGTATATTTTTATTCTTGAAATTTGCCTGCATACATTTAAAAAAATTATTTTCGTTTTCTTTTTTACTGTTTTGTTATATGTCTTTTTTATGTTTATACATTTTTCTTTACTAATAATTTGTTTCCTGTGCTTTTATCTTGAAGGTTGATCTCACAAGAGAGTTCATCTTCCGAAATAGTGGTCAGACTTACAATGGAATCCCTGTTATGGCATCAAATATGGATACAGTTGGAACTTTTGAAATGGCTATTACTCTTGCCAAGGTTTGTTAAATTGTTAAATGCATTGTTAAATTTTTAAGTGTCATTATTAAAGTCTGACTTGGTAGAGTACAGGAAAAATACCCTGTGATAGTCATCTCCCTTCATATTCAGATTTCCTCATAGGGATTGTCATCTTTCTGTAGTTGATAGCATAAATACTATACCATTCCTCTGGTTGTTGCTTTGTAACTTTGGCATATTTGATATATCATGTACTTCAACCCATTTGTTTGTTTGATGGAATTTTGATTCCTTATTAAGATTATGTTTAGTTATTCAGTTATGAAGGGGTATTTTTCTTGCTATGCATTACACTTCGTGAATTTCAACCCAATGAATGTTTTTCAAACCAACAACATAGCCATATTATTTAATGAAAGTGCATGACTCAGTGGTTAGAGCATCAGGCTTACAATTGTGAGGTTGTGGGTTCGATTCTCAGACTAGGATGTGTGTTGTGTTCTTGAGCAAGACATTTTATTTTATGTTGCTCCTGTTCACTCAGCTGTAGAAATGAGTTGTGATGTCACTGGTTTCAAGTTGTATTGGCCTTTGCCTTTCCCCCAGGATAACATTGGTGGCATGGAGATGGGAGACTGGTATGCATGGGTGACTGTTAGTCTTCTACAAAACAGCCTTGCCTGGACTTGTGCCTCACAGGGGAACTCTCTAGGTGCAATCCTATGGTCATTCATGAAGGAAGGGGATCTTTACCCTTTACTATTTAATGAGACTAACAGTTTAATGTGGGACCTGAACTAGGCAGTTGAAGAGAGGGCATTCAGAGATAAACACAATTTTACAGTTATGACATTATTTAGATGGCTACTGTGATGGAAGGTTTAAATAAAAGGCCTGAAATAATATATAATGGATGTATTATAATGACGATGAAGAAAAACACTTTAAAAAAACAAGGAGAAATGTTGGAAGGTGGCAATGGTCTAAAAGCTAGCTTCACAGAGGAAGGAAAGTTTGATCAATAGAACAGCTGAACTTTTATGAAAACCTGAAAATGGGTGGACTTATCAAAGTATTTGTAGAAGCAATTGATAAGAAATGCTAAGTTGCTAATGACTGCTTAAGATACATCCTTCAAATGAGTGATATCTGTATGAAAGCTGGTGATTAGTATCAGAAAAGGGTAGCTTTATTTTTACATGTCTCACAAGTTAATTGGTCTCAACTTGAGATATTCAAGTAATCTGACTATATTTAATAAAAGAGAGAAAGAAAAAGCAAAAAAGTATGTTTGCTGAAAGTCAGGAAAACAAAATTTGTTGTTGTTATTATTTTTATCGTTATTATTAAGATGGAGCTGGCAGAATCGTTCGTACCTGAGGCAAAATACTTAATGCCAAAATTTGAAGCCATTATTATTATTATCATTATTACGTGATGAAAACTCACAGCTTATTTTGCTGGGTATTATTATGGAAAGTGTCAGCTGTCCACAGCCAGCAGACTAAAGTGACACTAGTTTACTGGTCATGCTTCAAGAACTCTGCAAAGAATTCTTGCAGTTGCAAGCAATGCAGATTTTTGTAGGTGTTCTACCTTTACACTTGTATCAGTCTTTTTGAGCCATGTTGGTAGTTGAGTGCCAATACTTCCAAGTGTGCCAATTACTATTGGTATCACGCCTGCTCTCCTCATTGACCACAGCTTTTGTATTTCCCACTTCAAATCGCCATAGTTTATTTTTTCTTCTTTCTCGTTGATCCTGTTGTCACTGGGACATGACGAAGTTGATTATCTTGCAAGTTCTTTCTTTTTTAATCACCACAACAATGTCTGGTTTCCGATGTCTCGTCAGGTGATTGCACCAAATTATTGCATCCCACAGGATTTTGCAATTCTTATTGGTGGGTGACACGTAAAAGCACCCACTACACTCTCTGAGTGGTTGGCGTTAGGAAGGGCATCCAGCTGTAGAAACTCTGCCAAATCAGATTGGAGGCTGGTGTTGCCATCCGGTTTCACCAGTCCTCAGTCAAATCGTCCAACCCATACTAGCATGGAAAGTGGACGTTAAACGATGATGATGATGATGATATTCTAGGGTTTTCTCATACCATGTCTTTGCTCTTTGTAGGCTGTGATTTCCACAGAGCTCCCAATGGATCATTCTTGCCACATTATTATTATTATTATTATTATTATTATTATTATTATTATTATTATTATCATTATTATTATCATCAATATTATTATTGTTATTGTGGCAAGCTGACAGAATTGTTAGCATGTTGAACAAAATGCTTAGCAGTATTTTGTCTGTCTTTATATTTTGAGTTCAAATTCTGCCATGGTTGACTTTGACTTTCATCCCCTCGGGGTTGATATAACAAATACCAGTTGAACACTGGGGTGGATGTAATCAAATTGCCCCCTCCCATAAAATTACAGGCCTTGTACCTATAGTGGAGACAATTATTATTAGTATTGTTTTCAAAAGTTTCATATTACAACACTTAGTCTTCCTCTGTGTTCTTGAGGTCGTGTAGTGTTGTTTCTTTGGGGTGGGTGTAGAATTATATTTATATGCTACATCTACTTTGATTTGCTGTGAGGTTTGTTTTATCGTTCTGGGTGTTACTTTAGTGTTTCATCTGTTTGCTTGTTTGCTTGCTTGTTTGTTTGTTTGTTTGTGTGTGTGTGTGTGTGTGTGGGGGATATGTGCAATCTGAGGTGTGTTATTTTAATGGTTGATGATTGCATAGTGTATGTACTGTGTGGTTTGTGTGCCAAAAGTCTACTGTGTAAGTTGTGCTACTGAATTGAGAAGGACTTGCATAGAGTGTAGACTGTATATATGAGGGGGTGCTGAAAAGTTCCTGGCTTTAAGGGTATCGCAAAACACCTGACTGGAGGCCTAATCTTCTGAGTTCTTTTACAGAAAAACTGAAGGACTGCTGCAATAAGTGTGTGAATCTGAGAGGAGAATATGTTGAATAAAGACAATTAACTGATCCTCCTGTATTTTCTTTTACCCAAAGCCAGGAACTTTTCAACACCCCCTTGTAGATTTGCAATCCCTGGTTTGGATTTTATACATTCACTCAGCTTGCGACACGAAACTCAGCTTGCGACACGAAACTCAGCTTGCGACACGAAACTCAGCTTGCGAAGACCTGTTGGGGCAAGCGAAATCGTGATGGCACCTGTGCCCAGCGTTGCCTTTCTGGCACTTGTGCCCGCAGCATGTGTAAGGACTTTCGAGCGAGATCATTGCCAGTGCCCATGGACTGGCTCTTGTGCGGGTGGCACATAAAATACACCATTTTGAGTGTGGCCATTGCCAGTACTGCCTGACTGGCTTTCATGCCGGTGGCACGTAAAGCTCCCCTACACTCTCGGAGTGGTTGGCGTTAGGAAGAGCATCCAGCTGTAGAAACACTGCCAAATCAGATTGGAACCTGGTGTAGCCATCGGGTTTCACCAGTCCTCAGTCAAATCGTCCAACCCATGCTAGCATGGAAAGTGGACGTTAAACGACGATGATGATGATGATGATTTGTGTTTTGTTTTATCCTACCTTAGTGCTCCACTTGATACTGGTTCTGCTACTCAGAGCTAGCTATTTTCATGGTGTTTCCACTTGAGCTAACCTCACACACTCATCTCTCCTCTTCCTGTCACACATACTGCACTCTTCCTGCCATACTAACTCCTGTTTCTATTTTGTCCTACTCAGAATGTCAAGTAGATATTGGATCTTACTTATGGTAGCCTGGCCTTCAATTCACTTAAATATTTATTTACTTCACACCAAGAAGTTGGAACTAAGCACTGCTCTTAAGTTAATATCTTATTTCTGTAATTAGCTTAGCTAATCTCTTTCTGAATCAAAAAAAATCTTAACATGGATCTTATCTTAGGTTTCCCATCCTATTAAGTAGGTTAGAGTTAAGCAACCCCTGGATAAAATACTAGTAACTTTCTCAATTGAAGAAACTGAAATCAGTTCTATGAGCTAGCAAAACACCAATTAGTTTCAGAGTGTTACTATGACTTACAGTGTTGAATTATTCCAAATCTGTTACTTATTTAGAGCTTAATGGATTAAGTCTTTGGAAGGTACAAGTCTTAGTTATAGATACAATGAATTGCTAAAGCAATACAAGCAGCAACAGCACTAAAATTGACAACTGTTTTATTTATTTGAATATTGTATTGACTTTGGTGTGTTAGTGACAGTATTAAGTAGAGCCATGATATAAATTCATTTATTATGGTTTCATTTAATTAATCTGTCACAGCAACACCAAAGAAAATACTTCATCAGCATTTTACATTCACTTTTCCATGCTGGCATGAGTTGGATGGTTTTTCTAAGGCGATGTTTTACAGCTAGATGTCTTTCCTTTAGTTGCCTCTCATGACATTCAGGGACACAATGTGTCTATTCTAAAATGGACATACCTAAGTAAATACAATATGAATGAATATTACACACAGTCCACATCTTGTTCAAGACACTTTCAATTCAATAACATAATTCACACAGAACAGACACATGCATTCACCTATTTATTTATACTTCTTAAACTTTCACAATCCATACCTAATACAAAGTATTATGAATTCAGACTTGTATTCTTTTCTTTTCAGTATGGTCTCTTTACCACTATTCATAAACACTACTCCATTGAAGCATGGAAAGAATTTGCTGCCAATCATCCAGACCAATTAAGTGTAATAAAATTTATTTCAGATTTATCTAATTCTTGAATGTTATTTAAAAAAAAAAAAGTTGTTTCTTTTACTGTTACTTTTAATATTAACTAGCAGAGATATCTGGCTTTGCTCAGGATTAAAATGGAGTAGTTTGTATATATTTATTACAGTTATGTTGAAATGGGTCATATGGGAAAGTGCAGCATTGATAACAAATCGTTTGTGGAGTAAATGATGGGCTAATTCAACTAAGCAACATGCCATGCATCCGTTTAGAGTATTCCAGGTCTTAACCTGTTATGGAAAATTGGGGTGGGGGTTAGGTGAGTTTTGAATGCACCACAAAGCTGTCAGTAGATATACTCTCCTTTGCAGCAGTTGGTGCTGCGTCTAACATGACCCATCGTCTGAAGTTTTAACACCTCCTTCGGGTTTGTTGTTCTACATCACTCATAAAGTAAATTTGGAGGAACTGTGGTTGTTCATTTGTGGGTAATAGGGGACCAATGAGGTGATAGACTTGCCCTTGAACTTTGAAGCCGGTGTAAATTCATGTTTAACTATCTTCTTAGATGCAGTAAACAATGTCATTTGAAATGCGGAGTTGTATTGTCTGATATTGTTCAGAAAATCCTTTGACTGGATGGAAGTGCCTCGTAGAAGATCCATAAGAGGTTAAGGAGGAGCTGGTAGTGCTGGCAATCTTACCTGACTGCCTGAGCAGCACATGCCATTTGTTTCATTTGGAAATTTTAAAGCTCTACAGAAATGATAATTTGTGTTTGGCACACCAATTTGGCCAGAGTTATCATTTTTATAAGAATGGGATGGATCCTATCTGAAAGCAGCTCCAGGAGTTGTGAAAAATGAATTTGTACATAGTCTGTTTCTGAGAGTTATTCTATTGGACCTCTGTCTAATCATTAAAACATTGATTTAATTATCCAGCATTAAGTGCTGCTGTATGCATTTGCTGATCTTGGGAAAGTGTCATCACCCTTCTCTCTTGAGATTCCATTTGACGTGCTGCAGCATGCATTTGCTGACCTTGGGAAAGTCTTATCTCTCTTAAAGAGTCGTTTATGTGTCATTTCGATGTCATATTAATCTAAGTGTTAATATGAAATTGTAAATGTAAATAACTTGCAACAGGTGTGATAATTATGAACTAGTCATTGAATGGTAAATGTGTAAATTCAAATTAAAGGTGAAACGTTGTTATGAACCAATTAGGCTGGTATTTCTAGCGTATCCTGCTAACACTGAACAGGTATTTGTGATAAAGGACATGCTGTTATCGCAAATAGCTGTTGTGTAGTAACAGTGCGTGCTAGAAAGTGTAGCCAAATCTTTCATTTTCTGTACAAAGGAGCCGTTTATGTGGTGGGTGTCCCCAGACTTTCAGGAGAAAATCCGAGGTTCCCCCCCACCACCCTCCCTTTGTTTCTGAACAAAAATAGGAGGTTTAGGGCATATTAGGAATTCAGGGTACTTCCATGGAAAAAAACCCTTGTTTTTTCCTTAGTGGAATGCATGTGGGTGCATTTATCAAAATTTATCCAATTTATGAATGAAAAAGGTTAAGTACCGAATTCAGCAGAATTTCTTGATCAGGATTGCTATGTAACGGCGTTGTCATCAATTGATGTTGAAATGAATCGATATGAATGATTCCAGAAAATAAGAAGAGTGGAGTTAGATTCTGTCCAGTTGGACAGAAGTTGTTGAATGGGAAACAACCGTACACCATACAGGGTGTTCGGGAATGAACGATGGAAGTACAATATTAAATGTTAATGTAAGGGTTAATATCTCAGTTTGCTTTTGTAAACTCTAGGCAACCTGAAAAGGTTATAGATGGAGCGGAAGCACATCAATCAAACGTGGCAAAACCATGTGTTAAATGTAACGAAGTGTCAACTTGCATTGTTCAATGACAGAACGATGAAGTTATTTACTTGGAGGAAAATTTGTGAATCTGTTTCAAATGACAAACAGACTGAATGTTAATTTAAGAAAGACACGCAGTTTTCGCAAATAGCTGTTAAGCGGTATCAAGTTAATTTAAGTGTTAATATGAAACTGTAAATGTGCAATGAAAACGAAACATTGTTATATGAACCGGAAGAATAAAAGTGAAACATAGATGTTATTCTTTCACTTTTGTCATGTAAAAGTGTAAAAAATTGCTCCGGGCCGCATTAGGCAAGAAGTTGGCTTAGTGGTTAGGTAGTTGCACTCCTGATCGTGAGATCATGGTTTCGATTCCCAGACTGAATGGTGTGGTGTGTATTTGAGCTAAACACTGTATTTCATGTTGCTCTGCAATTCTATGTTCTGACATGTGGCACACCTACCTGTACATGCAGTGTCTATTTGATGGAGGGAGTGAGCTAATGTACAGCATAAACATTTGGCCATTATGGATAAACCATAATAAACCAAGAAATTATGGAACCCTTATCTGTTCATCATCATCATCATCGTTTAACGTCCGCTTTCCATGCTAGCATGGGTTGACAAACGAGTCCATGACATATTATCTACATGTTATCATGTCATTGACTAAACCAAAGACAATTTCAATGAATTCACTAGTTAACCAACACTATATGAATGGAGTTGTAATGGTGAACAAGATATGGATCTTGATCACCAATTGACTGCAAATATTTATTGTGTACTTTAGCAGTTAATTTCAATTCTCTTTGCTGTGTCCTGGTAATATTGCCAGTAATAAACTAGTGTTCTGTTTAGTGGAAGATATATTGCATATTAAAACTATAAACTGAAATTGTGTTTGATTATATACAAACTAAAAGAAATAACATATCTGGTAAAGGAAACCTGAACAAATGAAAATTGAATTGTGTTGTAGAATAGCAATACATTTATAATTTAAAATATTTGAATGACTCTGTTTTTGATTTATATTTTGAGCTTCTCCTTGTCAGAATATTGCTGCTAGTTCTGGAATGGCAGCTGGAGATTTGCAGAAGTTAGAAAGCATTATAGAAGCAGTACCAGCTCTCCGTTATATCTGTTTAGATGTTGCCAATGGATATTCAGAATACTTTGTTCAGTTTTTACGTGATGTCCGCAAGAAATTTCCCTCACATGTTATCATGGTAAGTTACTGTTACAATATGAGTTTCATAATATCCTGTAAATAGGTAATTGATCTCTGAAAGTTATTTGAAACAGTCTGATAATGTTTACCTTAAAAAAAAATATTGATCATGGTCATTATAGTTGTCACCATCCACCCACACACCCATTCACTCATCCATCTATTTATTTCTTTGTTTCATTAAACCTGTTGACTATTATTGTGTACTGTTTCCACACAAACCCACTTCTGTAGCTAAATATTTGGAGAGAAAAAAATGTAGGTATGTGTGTGTGGGCAGGTGAGTGGGGGAGGAGTTCTTGAAGGATACAGCTCTAAGTAAGAACAATGCAAGGAAAGCTGTAGTTGAAAGTTGTGCATTGAAAAACTGTGTTGTCTGGATGCTTACATCAGGGTGAATTCTGTGTAGTACTCAAGCAGATGGTGTGTTAAACCTATCACCCATCCCTGATCAAAAAAAAGTTTATGGTGTTTCATCATAGCTCCAGCACTAGAAAGATTGTCTTTTAGAATTCAGAGCTCCCTCTGCTTGGTATTGAGTGTTTACATTTTAGAGTGAGACAAACTTTCATTGTGCTTAGAAACAAGGGTAACAAAAAGTTAGGCATTCAGAAAAGATGAGAGTGAGCAGTTGGTAAAAAAAAAAGTTAGGAGTAGTTTCACAGTGGTCATGTTTTGAGGTTGTGTGTGAATCTGTATTGTATGAGAATGAATTTAGTATGAAAGATTTGTTTGAACATAACTGTGCTTAATGGAAGTTTATATGAGTCTTGGTGTGTGCTATATATGTCTTGTGTTCCATTTTATAGTATTTTGTTTGGTTTGAGATTAAGGAGCATATGCATTTCAAGTGTTGTTTATCAGCAATTTAAATGTTATTATTCATATTTAATCATGTTAAAATATTTGTTTTTGATGTGTGGTAATTGTGGTGACATCAAGTGTCTTTCTTTGTGCATGATATCTACTAAAGTTATTGTGCCAATTATTGGTATCAGAGTACATGTAGAGTAGTTTTTTTATGTAGGTGTATATGGTAAAGCAAATTAACCTAGTTGTTAAAGTGTCTTCTATTGGATTGTTCAATTAATATCTACTGAGGAGGTTTCTTTGTGTACCTGAGACAGACACTATATTTTACATTGCCCACTTCACCTAGGTGTTAGGAATATGTATAAAATTTTCTGGGAAAATTAATCATTGATACATACTTATGATCATAAATAGTGAAGAAATTGAAATATTACATGACAGTATTGATTGATTTATTATTGATGAGGCACAATGCAATATCTTTATTGATTTTGCGGTAGTTGTTTGAAATTGTTGATGTTGACTTTTTCTATATTGAGATGAAAGTAATTTATTATACAACTAGCTGTGAATTTTCTGTGAATATAGTTGTACAGGCTGTTTAGTTGATTTGATAACAGAGCGTTTGAATGTACAAGGATGTTACTGAAGTATGTTGTCATGCTTATACATATGAGAAAATTTGAGATGCTAGCTAATTATATACCAAAGAGAAGTGAAACTTCTATTGGGTACCTTAAACCTCCAGTTACTCTTATTGCTTTGCAATTTTTATAGAGCCCACCGCATGCTTCATTTGTGTTATTCTGTAATACGTCATTACATATTCACTTCTCATATAAGATTCAAAATCAAATAATTCAGATAAGTTCTATATTTAAGAGATGAGGGATTATGTACATTATTTACATTTGACAGATATTTGTCCTCATCTTGTTTGTTGTTAGCGCACAATGTAAATAATGTAAATAACGTTCAGATAAGTTGTACCTAATTTCTTTTTGGATAGGCTGGTAATGTTGTCACTGGAGAAATGGTGGAAGAATTGATCCTTTCTGGTGCAGATATCATCAAAGTTGGAATTGGACCTGGCTCAGTGTGTACTACTAGAAAGAAAACTGGCATTGGCTATCCCCAGCTTAGTGCAGTTATTGAATGTGCTGATGCTGCCCATGGTCTTGGAGGGCATATTATTTCAGTGAGTCTGTTATTTGAATAAATTTATGCATAACTCATTATTCACTAAAACTATAATATAGCACATACATAACATAACTGTATTTCGCCAACACTGGGAGAAGGAAAGATGGAGTTTCAGTTCCAAATGTAAAGGAATGTATCAGGTCATCCCATAAGTTCTGTCCGATATTACCTTTTTTAAAATTGAATGAAATTTAATAGTATTTTAGAATGTCTAATGGAATTAGATATTATTTTTATGCATTTGTGTATATTTAAGCTAACTAAATATTATTTTACAGAATAATAGAATTAAAATTTCTGTGATTAAAACCCTTTCTAACATGGAAGTATCCAAAGAGCATTTAAGGCACATAATGCTTTATGAGTACAAAAAAGGAAACTCTGCAACCGAAGCGACTCGAAATATACACTCAGTTTATGGGAAAAAATGCTTGAATGAAAGAACTTGCAGAAGATGGTTTGCAAAATTCAGAAGTGGAGATTTTAGCCTTGTAGATAAAGATTGAACTGGATGTCCAGTTGAGTTTGATGATAAGCTCCTTGTGGCATTAGTTGAAGAAGATCCTGCATTATCAGTTGAAGAATTGGCAATAAAGCTTAGTTCAAACCATACAACTGTTCGTCATCTTCAACAACTTGGAAAGGTTCCTAAACTTAGAAAATGGGTGACTCATGAATTGTCCGAAAGCAACCGCAAATCCTGAGTTGACATCTGCTCTTCTCTCCATTCTCACAAACTCATTTCACCCTTTTTTTGATTGACTTGTGACTGGTGATGAAAAATGGATTTTCTATTGAAATGTTAAATGTCGTAAATAGTGGCTTGATAAAAGGGAAAAAGCTCAACCACAACCGAGAAGGGAACTTCATGGAAAAAACGCTTCTTCTCTCTATCTGGTGGGATTGTAAAGGCGTAATTCACTTTGAATTGTTACCACCTAATGCAACAATCAACGTTCAGGTCTACTGTCAGCAATTAGAGCGTTTGAACCAAGCTTTGAAGAAAAAAAGACCCGCTTTAGTGAATAAAAAACGAGTGATGTTTCATCAGGACAATGCGTGACCCCACACTGCAAAGATCACATCACAGAAGATCAAAGAGCTTGGTTGGGAAAAAATTCCTCATCCACCTTATTCTCCCGATCTTGCTCCTTCAGACTACCATTTGTTTCGTAGTTTACTGAATCATTTGGGGAACATAACTTTCGCGAGTCAGGAGGAAGTCGAAACTGACATTTCAGAGTTGTTCACTTTGAAACCAAAAGAGTTTTATATTGATCGGATTAAAAAGCTTGTAAATAGGTGGAAGGAAGTCATAGATAATCAGGGAAAGTACATTGATGATTAAATTTCAATTAAATATAACATTTTATCACTTGTTTTCTTTAGTCAAAATTTGGACAGAACTTATGGGTTGACCTGATAATTGAATATTGCAAGGTATTTTGTTTGCCTCTCGAGTTTCTGACACTTCACCACCTTCATGTAAGATGTCAGTGCAGTTGTTAATCCATTAGCTGAAATCCTAAAATCTGAAAACTTCCAAAATTGAAATTTTTTCAAGTGAGAGAACTATCACAGAAGGAAAATTCCTGAAAGTACTAAGTAAGGTTTAAAAAAAAAAAAAAAACAGGATGTTGCTTTTGAGCATAAAACATAAGTGTAAAATGTAAAAATGAGTTGTTGTTTTATATGGTTGAGTAACTGAAGTGAAAATGTAAGAAGCAGATTTCTTTCAGGGAAAGGCAAAATTATCCCAAAATAAAACTGTTACATGTATGAAATTGAACAAGCACCAAATTAATTATAAACTTCCTTCATAGTATGTGTGTGTTATATCAGGAAATGTAAATGGATGATGAGTTTAGACTTGATGTCTTATGCTCATGTTGTCCCATTTTATCGATGCAAATATACATTCATAGTGACATCCAAAAAGATTCAATATTGTTTCTGTTTCAAGTATTTCACATAAAAAATTATCAACTGCATTTGATTTAGATAATAAACACAGGAACTTCTCTGAAAGTTGTTCAACCTGTTCATTTAGCAACCAAATCTGCAGTAATGAACTCCTTATCTTTAAAACAAGAACCAGTAGATGTTTAAGTTCTAAATCTTTGAAGAGTGTTGCCCACTCAAAAGGCAGAATGGTTGTTGGTAGAATGTGAAAAAAATAATTCTTTGTTTAGCTATCATCTTGCTATTTAAGCAATGTTGATTGGAATTACTCAATGACGGCAATAATTTAAATATTTATGTTTTGGTGATTTTCCATTGCATATTCAGTCATTGGGGAACCACTGCAAACTTCATTTATTGTATTTAAGATAAGACATTTTGGCAAAGACTATCTCTCTACATATTTTTATCAATGGGGGGGGGGGGGGAAGTTGCTAAAGCGCCACCATTTTCAAAGTGCTACCGTTGCTTACTGTAGAGAATTGCTCTTTTCTCTCCTAAAATATGGTACCAACATATTTATTTTTGAAATAACTTCACAACCACAATATCTACATCATATCATGGTGATAAACATAATGAGTGCCTGGCAACCTACTGCTCATAGTCCTATTGACTTAGCTACATTTTTATCCCAGGTTAAAATTAAGGTTAAATAGATATGATTAGTACAAAATGAAGGAAAAATACTGATCAAAGAGTAGAATATGTGACTAAATGCATTTCAGTCTTTAATTCTCTACTTCTATGTTCTGAGTTCAAATTCTGCCCATGTTAATTTTACTTTTTATCATTCTACATTTGATAAACTCAGTACCAAGCATATGCTGGGTCTAATCAAAAGACTGTACTTTATCTTCTACAAATTTGTGATCTTGTGTTTTAGTAAGAAATCTTCTTTTATTTATCCCATATACCAGTATCTATTTCAACAAGGGTTATTTGTTAACAAGTAATCAATTCTATTGACTTAAGTTATATGAAGTATGGAAGTTGTGATGCTCATAGCATTTCTAGGGGTATTTTGCTCACGCACACGCGCACACACACACACACACACACACACACACGCACGCATGCACGCATGCACGCACACACACACACACACACACACACACACAACCATCATCATCATCATCATCGTTTTTCCATACTGATTTGTTGGATGAGACCTTTTGGAGCAATATTCTATGGCTAGATGACCTTCTTGATGCTAACTCTTACTTGTTTTCAAGTAAAGGACTCTATTCTACTGGTCCTTGCATGCTAAATCATTGAGTTACAGGACATACTGTTTATGTTGGACATAAACAAATATCACTGCAAAGATATGTGGAAAATACATACACACACACACCAAAAGATATATTAATCTAACCCATATTAGCATGGAAAATAGATGTAAAAGTGAACAAATAATATATACGTAGACATACAGCCATACATACACACCTTCACACATGTATAGATGGATGTATATCTAGGTATGTATCAATTATTTTTATGCATACTACACATATTTTAGTAATTGAGTAATATTTTTCTCAACATAGTGCCATCATATTTTATGGAAATGGCCTGATAGATCTAGTGAGTTGTTCTTATATATTATGTTTCTATAACTTTCAGGATGGAGGCTGTACATGTCCCGGTGATGTCGCAAAAGCATTTGGAGCTGGAGCAGATTTTGTTATGATTGGGGGTATGTTAGCTGGACATACAGAGTCTGGTGGGGAGATGATTGAGAAAAACGGCAAAAAATTCAAGCTATTTTATGGCATGAGTTCAGCGACAGCCATGCAGAAACATGCTGGACATGTTGCTGAGTACAGGTAATATTTTTATTTTCATTTAAGCGTTTCCTGCAGTTGATTCTTATCAACAACTTATCCTTTCACTTTCCTTAATGATGTTTTCAATTTAATATCAACCCTAGCTGAGGGGATGAGCTGGCAGAATCGTAAGCATGCCAGACAAAATGCTTAACAGTATTTCATCTGTCTTTACATTCTGAGTTCAAATCCCGTTGAAGTTAACTTTACCTTTTGTCCTTTTGGGGTTGATAAAATAAGTCCTAGGGTCAATGTAATCGACTTCCCCCCTCCCATAAAGTTGCTGGCTCTGTGTTGAAATTTGAAATCAATATTAACCCTAAGTATATAGAATCTTAATTGCTCTGTTCTGGTTATATATGCTTTTGAACATATGTTACTTTACTGTTATATATATATATATATATATATGTATATATATATATATATATATATGTATATATATATATATATATATATATACATGCACGCACACACATACACAGGTGTAGAGTGTTAGGTGAGATGTACAGAATTGAGTTTTGAGAAAAAAAGTCGTCAGAATTTTGGAAAAAAAATCCTTTTATTTCTTCATTATTATTAGCGCTTTCGTTTCTCTCTAGAACTTGTCAAATACAAGACAAGTTCTAGAGAGGAACGAAAGCGCTAATAATAATGAAGAAATAAAAGGATTTTTTTCCCAAAATTCTGACGACTTTTTTTCTTAATATATATAGTATGAAAAACAAATGATATGAAATGAGAGTGGCAACAGCTGTGGCTGTTCATATCAGTAACTTTCTGAAATCTGTTAGTTTCTTTGTTTGTTATTCTGAAAACATTCTTGTTTTTTTTTCCTTCTTTACAGTTTATTAACAGTATTAACTGTTGTTAATAATTCATAAAGAAAGTAACTTTTGTTCATCTCACTTCCTTTCTCTGTGAACTGCTATTACTTCTTTAAATATTTTCTAACTTGATACGTTGGAAGCCTCTGCCTTTATAACTTAACCTTTTAGCATTTAAACTGTCCATATATGACCTGCAGGCATGGCTGTGTGGTAAGAGGCTTGCTTCCCAATCACATGGTTCCAGGTTCAGCTTCACTGCATGGCATTCTGGTCAAGTGTCTTCTACTATAGCCTCAGGTTGACCAAAACTTTGTGAATGGGTTTGGTAGATGGACATTGAAAGAAACCCATTGTGTGTGTGTGTGTGTGTGTTTGTGTTTGTCCCCCACCACTGTTTGACAGCCGGTGTTGGTGTGTTTATGTCCTTGTGACTTAGCAGTTCAGCAAAAGAGGTTAATAGAATAAGTACTAGGCTTAAGAAAGTAAGTCCTGGGGTCGATTTGTTCAATTAAAACCTTTGAATGTGGTGCCCAAGCATGGCCGCAGTCATGTGACTAAAACAAGTAAAAGAGTCTCTATTAATCTACTTGTTTTATGTTCAAATCAGCCAGCTCTGACCTTCCACACCTATCCTACGCCATTCTAAAAATAATCACATCAAAATCTCAGAGCTATGAGATAAAGCATGATTAATTCAAAATAGTGTAAATAAACAAGCATTACATTTGACTGAGTAATCTGAATGGTAAAGGGTTAATTACAGATTTATATTTAATGTTAAGTATGCATCACAATCTCTACTAATTTGTCAATACTTCAGATGTGAAGATTAACTGTCTAAAATTGTAAGTATTTCAACCAAGGCATCCTTTTGGTTACTACACTAACAAATTTTATCATACCACCACAGTATGTACCCCAACAAATATTCTGAATTTTACCTAATGAAGGCAACCCGTCCTCCTTTGTGAAAATCCTTGTCCTTTGTGAATTCTCTAGCAATTTAAGCAGACTAACTGTCTCAATTCTATTCTGGTCATCCAGAACAAAATACGACAGACAAGAAGTTTTAACAAAAATAAATGAGTTGATGCACCTAAATGAAAATAATTGATGAAATTTTACAGACTGTAATGAATGATTGTACTTCAAAATTTGTTTAGTCTGTTAAAGGAAAATTAGATTTTAATCTCAAGAGATTAAAATTAAATACAACATTGATAAAATAATAGTAAGAAGTATAGTGTATGGTAATTTTGAAGTCAGTAAAAGCAAGATGCATATTATCATCATCATGGTTTAATATCCAAGGAATTTGTTGACATGGATTTTGTACAGCTGGATGCCCTTCCTTTCACCACCCCCCACCTGTTTCCAAGTTAGGTATTATTTTCCCATGCCCAAACATACCTCAGCTGATTGGAAATGAAAGACACGGCTTGCATGATGGTGACTACCACTTACAACCCTCATGTAAGGCAAGGAC
>NC_142928.1:101549125-101574125 GCF_046866305.1 Octopus bimaculoides
TTATCATAATGTTTTATTGTTTTTTTTTTTTTATAACTTGTAAATACTACTTTCTTTGTAATGGAGCATTTCAGATATTTAAACATCTTAATATTTATGAAGACAAGGGTTCTGTATTGGCAGAAACGATAGTGCCACCATAACTGGTAGGGGCATTAATTTAAGTCCGTTAATGTTCTGGGTTCACATACAAACGGGACTGACCTTTGCATTTGCCTCTTCACAGTTGATAATATAAGCACTAGCGGTACGTTGGTGTGGCCTTGTAACAAACCAATATTCATCAAATCCATTATTTTGAATGTGTTTAGTGGTTCACACACACACACACACACGCACGCACGCACGCACGCACGCACGCACGCACGCACGCACACACGCACACACACACACACACACACACACACACACACACACACACACACACACCCAGTATTAGTTTGAGCGGTGGCTAAAAGTTCAACAGCGACTCAAGGGATAAGAGTTCCATGCGTGATACTTATTGAACCGCACATGAAACAGTCAGCCCTTTGAATCACTTTTGTTACTCTCTGCCGATTAAACGTAATAAATAAGTGCATATACTCTTGTATTGAGTTCTATCTCTCTTGTTCTTCCAAACATTCATGTATACACATATACATACGTATATATAACTACTTACGCATATATATATATATATATATATATATATATATATATATATATATATATATATATCGGAATTAAATAGAGGTCCCTTTCTTTCTTTTGTTGTCCTTTCTATCAAAATATATATATATATATATATATATATATATATATATATCGGAATTAAATAGAGGTCCCTTTCTTTCTTTTGTTGTCCTTTCTATCAAAATATATATATATATATATATATATATATATACACACACACATAAATTTGACATGGATGATTCTTTCTTGTCTTGGGATTGACGGTCAAACGGCTGTGTGGAATTGCGCGAAAAATTACATAGATGTGCAGAATGATCCAGTGGTGTTGCTGGGCTTATTTTTTTCCTAGCTTCCATGGTTACCGAGATAATCTACTATAATAATACTTTTGTGTTTATGAATGAGAAAGGAAGGGGTGATAGATGAATAAGGAAGGAAGGGGGGATGTCATACTTGGTGGTGGGATGATGAAAATTGTATGCTGAAAAAATAAATCAAACAGTGTTTCAACTCAGTGTGAATATGTGTGTGTGTGTGTATGTAAAAGGGGTGTGTGTGTATGTGTGTGTGCATATGCGCGCGCAATGGAAGTGATATGGTTCATTGTAGTTCGCTTAGTATTTGGGTTGAATTTTTGATTTGGTTGAATCTTAGTTGTATTTTTTTGTTTTTGGTTGGTCAGTTATTTTTAGCGTTTTGACAGAAAAAAGTAATTCTAAAATTGTTTTTTAACGTAAGTGTACCCAAACAAGTCAAATGCTTACACGGAGCAGGTTTTACAGCCACATCATCCAAACCGACCGGGTTAGCTGCTCTATCTATCTATCTATCTATCTATCTATCTTTCTATCTATTTGTCTTCCTCTATCTTTCTATCTATCCCTCTGTCCTGGCCGCTAATTCACTGCTATACCCTTCTGTCCCTTCCTCCTTGTTCCACTTCCTCCCTCCACCATCCTCTCTATCTATTTATCTATCTGTCTTCCTCTATCTTTCTATCTATCCTGCTGTCCTGGCCTCTACTTCACTGCTATACCCTTCTGTCCCTGCCTCCTTGTTCCACTTCCTCCCTCCACCATCCTCTCTGCTCTCGTGTGACCTGTGGTCAACTTTCTTTTCACTCCAGCCGCTGTGAAGGCAAGACGAACTACTAGCGTTCTACCTCAGATTCGCGTTTGGCCGTACGGCTTTTGAATGTTGTTTTCACTGTCCAATTTTTCCTGTCTTGGTTTGTGTTTGCCACCTTGGAATCCTCTGTGTAGTGGGTTGATCCACTACTCAGGAAGAGACTATTCTAGAGTACGTTCTGTCTTATCTTCGAAACGTCTAGTTAGAATAGAGACAGCTGATGAAGGGATATTCCAAGTGGCTTTCCGTTCCTATGTGTTCATTCCGTTGTCTGTAGTTCATTGTTCTAACGTCCTGTACCCTGATATGCATATATATACACATGTAGATGTAAGTATGTACATATATGTGTGTATACATGTATATATATTCTTTGTATTATTACATTATTGAACGCACACGTCCTTTTTTGCAAGTAAGTCTACATTATATATATATATATATATATATATATATATATGCGTAAGTTGTTAAATCTGAACACACTCATAGATACGTACATACATGCACACGCATATATACTCATATACATATACTCCCACAGAAACTAAAGCAAAGAAATTTTTGAAAAATGTTGAATAAATGAATATAATAAAAGTTAAGTAAAATCATTTATGCATTTTTTTGTTTCCTTCCACATTTCATTTTTTTTCAGAACGCTTTTGTTACAGCATAAAAGTTTGATGAAATTCAGAGTTGTATCCCTTCATCAAAATAGCGTTCATGTGAACAAGAAAAAAAAGCAGAAGAAAAACAAACAAAAATAGTTAAAAAAATAGCTTGATCGGTGAACGGATGAAAAGTAGAATTAATGTTTACGAGATTTGAACTTAAACGACCATAACTCAGTATCACAAAAACTATTTTAGGATGCCTTATCAATTTGCCATCCATTGAGTTCTTCGACGAAATAACGATTTCATTTGTTGGCAAGACGGCAAAATCGTTAAATTCGTTGGACAAAATGCTTAGTATTTTTACCGGCTCTTTACGTTCTGAATTCAAAATTCTACCGGAATCAACTTTGGCTTTCATGCGTTTGGGTTCGATATAAGTATCAGCTGAGCACGGGTGGGATCGATATAATCCACTTCTTTGTCCTAAAATTGTCTCAAAGGCAACAAGAAAAGAATAAAGAGGAATCGTTTGGAATAGTTACCTCCCTTGCACTGCAACTCGTTAGCATATTCGTTTCAACGTGGATTCTTTTAGACTGCTTTGAACATCAGAAATATAGAATATTAAAAGGTTTTAATTTAAAAAATTCAAATTTAACAATATCTTTAGATATAGAAACTGATTAGAATTAAGAAATTTACGGCTGCAGTAGTAATTGTATATGAATATATTTCTTTTGCATTTAAACGGTATAAATAATTTGAAAGCATTAGTTATTTCCCTTGTCTGAAACATTTCAGTTTCAACTTATTTAAACCCTTTTCCTATCTTGTGTATCTCATGTGATACATCGGAAATATTTACCCTTTATATATAATACACATTCCCAATTTTTTTTAACCATCGGAGTAACTTGGAATTGTAAATGTATGAAACAAGACCCAAATAAAAAACCTGAAAACAGACATTAAAGGTTTAAGACGAACTTACGAAAATTCTTTGGACAGGAAAAAGGTTAAGGATGAAAACAGCAGTGGATCGACAGAATTGCTTAAGCGTCGGAAGAAATGCTTTGTGGTATTTGTTCTAGTTCTTTACATTCCGAGTTCAAATGCTGCCGAGGCCAACTTCACCTTTCGAAGTACCAATCAAGTATTGGAGTCGATGGTAGTCACTAACAAACCCCCCCACCCCACCTCAATATTGTTATCCGTGTGTCTGAATTAAAAACCGTTAAGGATGAAAATGCAAATTAACACATGCAAATATAAGTCTGAGAGAGAATAAACTTTTAATCTATAATCGTTAATCAGACAAAATATTTTTTTCGCCTATGGTACACCGGGAACTCTAGTTTACATGCAAATATATTCATACAAAATGTGTGTAAGAGTTTGTGTGTGTGTGTGTGTGTGTGTGTGTAGTAATAGTAGTTGTAGTAGTAGAATAAGAAGCAGAAAGTCCTTGGTATAGTATTATATATTTGTAACCAATAAAAATGGTTTTTCTGATAATTTTTTCACTTTAATCATTAGATCTTTATAAATTATTGGGTGTTTATGTGAACACCAAATAATTTATAAACATCTAATTATTAAAGTGGAAAAATTATCAGAAAAGCCATTTCTATTCATTTTTCATATATAGAATGATTGAGAAACGTGTTTAGTTTTGTTTCTATAGATGTGACATAAAAGAGTGACGAAGTGAAGAGAAACGAGTGCATCGAGTACTTTTGAATAGGGGTGGTATGCAGCTGGCTAAGTTCAAAGAAAACAAATTCATTGCCGTAATTGAAGAAGAGACAGATATATGAATCAGTATGTGTAGCATGTTAGAGAATTTTCACCGAACCAACTGAATGCATTCTTTTGAAGACAATGTAAAATGTAGAAGCAACGTTGTTTCATATATATTAGCAATACTTTAATGTAATTGAGTTTTGTAGTAATTCGGGAGCTAATTATGTTTGAATTATTTTCTGGTCTTGAAGAGGAAGCCTAGACTTTGTTGTGATTCAGATTTTACAATTTCATATATTTGAGATTGCCACGAGAAATCGTTAGAGATTCTGTGACTCAGCATTTGAAGCAAGTTTGAAGTCTTTGATTGGAGTGTTAGAAATCCTTAGAAAGGACAGGATTTCCACGATATGTGGTCGGAGGATTATTTCCCTTACATTATATATTTTAATTCTCTGTCCCCGGAATCAGCGGAAACACTGACATATCAGATTGCGTGCGAAAGATTAAATAAAAGTGAAATTATAAGAGTTGTGTCATTAGAGATCACATCACCTAGGTTGTTAATATACAGAATGGTGCTGGCATCGCTGTGGGGTAAGAAGTTTACTTCCCAGCCACACGGTTTCGGGTTCAGTCCCACTGCGTGGCACCTTGGGAAAGTGTCTTCAACTATGGTCTCCGACCGACCAAAACCTCGTGAGTGGAATTGATAGACGGAAACTGAAAGAAGCTCGTCGTGTGTGTGTGTGTGTGTATTTTGCGTCTGAGGATGTGTCCCCCCTCCACATACACACCGCTTAGTAACCTGAGAGAATAAGTACTAGATTTAGAAAAAACAAAAGTACTGGGGTCGGTTCATTCGACTAAAAATTCTTCAAGGCAGTGCCCCAGCATGGCTACAGTCTAATGACTGAAATAAGTAAAAGATAAAGAAGTGTGTAGATGACAGAGAACCTTGTGGTATACCAGAGGTAATGCAATGTAGATCACAGAGGATCCCACCAACACACGAAATTTCTATCAAGGGAATGAGAGCCAAATGGGTCCCATAAGTAAGCAAGATTGTAGTTAAACATTTGTTACTAGGCTGCTCTAAATTTATGGAAATATTGCTTATAATTTAAAACCTTGTTATTAAACTTTTGAAAATAGTGACACTAACATGGTAGAGTGGAGGCGCAATGGCCCAGTGGTTAGGACAGCGGACTTGCGGTCATAGGATCGCGGTTTCGATTCCCAGACCGGGCGTTGTGAGTGTTTATTGAGCGAAAACACCTAAAGCTCCACGAGGCTCCGACAGGGGATGGTGGCGAACCCTGCTGTACTCTTTCACCACAACTTTCTCTCACTCTTACTTCCTCTTTCTGTTGTGCCTGTAATTCAAAGGGTCAGCCTTGTCACACTGCGTCACGCTGAATATCCCCGAGAACTACGTTAAGGGTACACGTGTCTGTGGAGTGCTCAGCCACTTGCACGTTAATTTCACGAGCAGGCTGTTCCGTTGATCGGATCAACTGGAACCTTCGACGTCGTAAGCGACGGAGTGCCAACAACAACAACAACAACCATGGTAGGTGACACGCTGTGGGTGGGTGTGTAGGTGAATAACCGAGATGAGGGCTGGAATGATGGTCGGAATTTGCTACGTTCAGAACTTAAGGTTCGCTTATTCGTTATTTCATCAAAGACTGCTGTTTTGGCTGTGCAGACTTAATCATGAGTGGAATATATATATATATATATATATATATATATATATATATATATATATATACGATGGGATTAAAAGGCTTAAGAGTAGATAGAAAGATGTCAGAGATAATCATGGAAAGATTTGATCACTTGTTTTCCTTACTTAAAATCCAGACATAACTTATGTGATGACTTGATATATGTATGGTATGTATGCGTATACACACACGCATACACACTCACAAAGACACACAGACTCTCTCTCTCTCTCTCTCCCGCGCGGACATATGAACGTGTGTCTTTGTGTTTGTCTATTGGTTGATAATCGGTGTTGGATTGTTTTCGTTCCCGAAACATTGGTGGTTCGACAAAAATGAATGATAGAATAAACACCAGATTTAGAAATACGTATTGGGGTTGAGAGTCAATTTATTCGACTAAAGCTTTGAAGATGTTGCCCCTGCATGGCCGCAGTCCAAGGAGTGAAACATGTAAAAGATAAAAGAATACACACACGCACGCGCGCGCACACACACATATATGTAAACATTTGTAGTTAATAAATTCGTTTGCAACCAAGTTCGATCCCATGTAACAGAACCTTGTCCATCTACTATAGTCTCATAAATGGCAATTTGACAACTGGAAACCGTGAAGCAGAATCTGTCTCATGGCCGTGCCTCTGTCTTTTATGTTGTGTTTGTCTGTGTCTCCTAACTTAACGGTTCAGTTAATAGAGAACAAAATAGTGGGGGGGGGGGGGGTCGTTATGATCAACTAAAGTAGTAGTTCTCAACCATTTTTTATCTATAGGCGCAGGAGTGGCTGTGTGGTAAGTAGCTTGCTTACCAACCACATGGTTCCGGGTTCAGTCCCTCTGCGTGTCACCTTGGGCAAGTGTCTTCTACTATAGCCTCGGGCCGACCAATGCCTTGTGAATAAATTTAGTAGACGGAAACTGAAAGAAGCCTGTCGTATATATGTATATATATATATATGTGTGTGTGTGTTTGTGTGTCTGTGTTTGTCCCCCCACCGTCGCTTGACAACCGATGCTGGTGTATTTACGTCCCCGTAACTTAGCGGTTCGGCAAAACGAGACCGATAGAATAAGTACTAGGCTTCCAAAGAATAAGTCCTGGGGTCGATTTTCTCTACTAAAGGCGATGCTCCAGCATGGCCGCAGTCAAATGACTGAAACAAGTAAAAGAGTAAAAAAGTAAAAGAGTATAGACCTCTTTGGTTATCATTTTATTCTAGTGAACCCCCATAACAATTCGACGTTTAAAAACTAGTTTTATAGAAACTCCTTTCAAAATTCCTATTTTGTTTTTCACATATTAACTTGTGTAGGTTGAACTATGCAAAACGTTAGAGAAAGAAGCCTAGCTATCTCTGGCAATAAATACATCTAAAGCCAAAATTTTTCATGAACCCTAAAATAACACTGTAGACCCAATTTACGATTTTGCTTACGTGGACCCCCAGGGTTCATATGGACCCTGGTTGGGAACCACTGAAATAAGCCATGCATTGGCAAACTTTTTTGATGAGCGGGCCGCATGAAACACTGGTTCATCATAGTGCGGACCGCACTACTAAAAGAAATTCAAAGTAACTGTTCGTTCGGTGTGCCATCTAGAAAGTCCTGCAGGTTGCATACGCCCACTCATCGGAACCATAGTTTGCCCGTGACTAAACAAAGCCTTTTAAAAGGAATCTTGAACATGACATGGCCACAGTTCAATGAATGAAACCAGTACATAGAATAAAAAGTAAACAATATATGTGTGTGAGTGTGTGTGTGTGTGTGTGTGTGTGTGTGTGTGTGTGTGTGTGTGTGTGTGTGTGTGTGTGTGTGTGTGCGTGCGTATTTATGTTTTGGCGTGCTTCCTCAAATGCACTTAAGTTACTCAAAGCTATTTCGTTGGTGAATTTTGGAATGGAGAGCCAAATGTGAGTCCAAAACGATTAATGAGCATTTATTAGCACCAGCGCTGTCTTAGTGAGCCTAGAGGCAAATGGGTGCATTTCAATTGTGAATATATTTTACACACACGCTTACTGCGATACACAAATACAACACATGTAAATTGTAAGATACTCGTACTTATACTTTCAATACAGACAAGTACACACACCCACACACACACACACACACACACACACACACACACACACACACAAACACACTTGCACACGCGCGTACACACTCAAGCACATGCACACACTCACTTATAATGCGTGTGTGTAAATATACTTGGAGTGAGTGTAACAAGAACATACAATCGACTCAGTATTGAATGTAAATATTTTATTGAAACAAAATACAAGGTGACAGTGACTTCGATATTTTGCCGGCAGAGCGTGCGCGCGTATGTGTATGTATATACATACGTACACACACAACGTACATTCATACATACATACATACATATACATACAGTAATTCCTCACTTTATGAGAACCCGCTTTACGAGACCCCGGGTTTACAAGTTTTATTTTTCAAGCACAAGATCCAAATTTTGAACGAAGTGCAAAAGTTTCTACCACCATAACAAATGCTGCTGCGTGTTACCGAGAAATTTATAGAGCTAGATAAAATATTTCAAAAATTGTTGTTTCTGAAACCGGCGGTAAACGTGTGCACAAGTGTGGTGTGCATGCATGAAGGACTAACGTCCGAAACGTTATGGTACTTTCTCTTTCTATTTAAAGCGTTAACCTAGTACTTGTTAAGCCTAACATTTGTTAAATCTCGTTCCTCTTGCGTTGTTGATTTTTTTGCGCTGTTCATTGTATTTTACATTAAATATTTAATGCCTACGCGGATTTCCATTGAATTCGACCTCGGCAGAGTTTGAACTCAGAACGTAAAGACAGACAAGTAAAATACTTAGTGGTGCTTCGTCCGTCTTCACGTTCTGAGTTCAAATTCCGCCGAGGTCGACTTTGTTTTTCATCCTTTCGGGATCGATAAAATAAGTGCTAGTAGAACACTGGGATCGGTGTAATCGACTTACTCCCTCCCCATAAATTGCTGACCTTGTGCCAAAATTTGTAATCCCTATGTATACTTTGATACATTTTCACGCATCACTCCCTTTACCTTCTATTATACTTCGAAATTCAATATCAGCCGATATGATTTATTAAAATCTATCGAGCGCTTGGGTAAACTTCCGCGAAAATGCTTTCTTTTTGTATTTACTCTTTTACTCTCTTTTACTCTTTTACTCTCTTTTACTTGTTTCAGTCATTTGACTGCGGCCATGTTGGAGCACCGCCTTTAGTCGAGAAAATCGACTCCAGGACTTATTCTTTGTAAGCCTAGTACTTATTCTATCGGTCTCTTTTTGCCGAACCGCTAAGTTACGGGGACGTAAACACACCAGCATCGGTTGTCAAGCGATGGTGTGGGGACAAACACAGACACACAAACACACATACATATATATATACATATATACGACGGGCTTCTTTCAGTTTCCGTCTACCAAATCCACTCACAAGGCTTTGGTCGGCCCGAGGCTATAGTAGAAGACACTTGCCCAAGGTGCCACGCAGTGGGACTGAACCCGGAACCATGTGGTTGGTAAGCAAGCTACTTACCACACAGCCACTCCTGCACCTATTTACGAAATATGTACGTATACAATAGCTTTAATCTGTTTCTAAGTTGCAAATACGGGATACATCAGGCAGTTTGCACTGAAGTTTTACTCGCAAGAAGACGTTTTACTTACAAAAAGTAAATTAAATAAACTTAGGCGCAGGAGTGGCTGTGTGGTAAGTAGCTTGCTTACCAACCACATGGTTCCGGGTTCAGTCCCACTGTGTGGCACCTTGGGCAAGTGTCTTCTACTATAGCCTCGGACCGACCAAAGCCTTGTGAGTGGATTTGGTAGACGGAAACTGAAAGAAGCTTGTCGTATATATGTATATATATATATATGTGTGTTTGTGTGTTTGTGTGTCTGTATTTGTCCCCCCACCATCGCTTGACAACCGATGCTGGTGTGTTTACGTCCCCGTAACTTAGCGGTTCGGCAAAAAGGGACCGATAGAATAAGTACTAGGCCTACAAAGAATAAGTCCTGGGGTCGATTTCCTCGACTAAAGGCGATGCTCCAGCATAGCCGCAGTCAAATGACTGAAACAAGTAAAAGAGTAAAAGAGTTACTGCGGAGATCAGACAACTGAATTTACTATGGCGACTGTTGGAAAATATCAGTATTTTTACAATTAAACCTTGGGAGAGGCATTATGCCGGTAATAAACACACGCACTGGTTCAGTCCTTTATTAATTTATATAGTTTTTTGTTAAATTATTTCATTGCACTCTTGCTATCTCTTCAGTAACTTGTCTCTCCACTTCCATTTATTTTTGTTTTCTATTTATTGGGGACTAAAAATTAAAACTTTGCAGAATCTAGTTTCATCTTTCTTGGTTCTGTTCACAAATATTGTTGAATTTGCCTTACAACCCTCCAGGGTTGACGACGACGACAGTAAACACGAATAGGAGAAAACTTCTTCATGGTTGCTTGACCGGCTAGTAATAGCGACTAAATTTCTGTCAAATCACTTCCTAATCCTTTAATAAATGTAAAGACATGTTGGATAATGTAATCGTATATACACTGATGTGAAGGCGCGTAGCTTAGTGGTTAGGGTATTCGGCTCACGATCCTAAGGTTGTAAGTTCAGTTACCGGTGGTGCGTTGTGTCTTTGAGCAAGACACTTTATTTCACGTTGCTCCAGTCCATTCAGTTGGCAAAAATGAGTAATACCTGTATTTCAAAGGACCAGCTTTGTCACATTCTGTGTCGTGCTGACTCTCCCTGAGAACTACACTAAGGATACACGTGTCTGTGGAGTCCTCAGCCACATGCACGTTAATTTCACGAGCAGGCTGTTCCATTGATCGGATCAACTGGAATCCTCGTCCTCGTAACCGACGGAGTGTCAGATACACTGACATCTCAAAGAAACTGATTGTTGGTTATGTCTGTAGCAGTCAATTATGCAGCAGTATTTAGAGATAGTTTCTCTTTGTACAAATCTCATGATACCTAGGAAAATGAAAAAAACATCATAGAATAGCTATGATCAGAGGCTTGGTCGATCATAAATCACCTGGGGCTAAACAGTAACATCGCTTTTGGCAGCAGCAGCAGCAGCAGTAGCAGCAGTGAAGCACCTGTAATGGAATTTAACTCAGTAACCTGTGGAGTTGATCATTACCGTGACTTTACCGACAGCAGATGGATGTGGGACAGGTACACAGTGGTAATCCGTACTGTTATATCGACCATTTGTCTACATCAATCAACACATATTTATATATTTATTTATTTCATAAACCAAAAGAAGTATTTGGTTACCATGTAACAACATCCATAAATCGATTTATAAGACTAATCCTAAATTTATCAAGAAGTTTAAAGTTCTGTATGTATGTATGTATGTATGTATGTATGTATAGAAGATAGATATGTGTGTGTGTGAGAGTGTATGCGCGCTTACATACATATCGCTTGCTTTTCCTTTTCTCATTTATTTTAATCTTTAATGTTTATTAATTTTAACGAATCAGTCAATAATATATTCTCCTTCATTCTTTTCTATTTCTTGCCAATGTGCCACTAGCGACGTGGTTCTCAGTTTGGGTCCGTATGGCTCCTGAGGGTCCATATAAGATTTTTGTTGGGGTTCACACAACAAAACAGTAAACTGGGGATCCACAATAGTATTTTAAGGGCCCTTGAAAAAATTTTGCTTTAGATGTATGTATTGATATGCATTGCAAGAAACAACTAAGTTTCTTTCTCTAACAATTCACATAGTTCAATCTAAACAAGTTATTGTGTGAAAAACAAATTAGGAGTTTTAAAAGAAGTTACTATAAAACTAGTTTTTAAATATTGAATGGCTATGGTGGGGTGGGTTGGGGGCACCAGACTACAATAGTAATCAAAGGGGTCCATAGATAAAAAATGGTTGAGAACCCCTACTAGCCGATCAATGCTTTGGCAGTAGAAATCACCAGGTCTTGAACACAAAGAATTCATCGAGCCATGTCGTTATCGCAGACTGCTGCAGAGCGACCGAAAAAAGCTATGATCTGAAGGTACTATATCAGGAGTAAACGGTGGATACGGTAGAATTTCCCAAATGAACTCTTGAATTGTATTTTTGGTCAAATTATCGACGTGGGGGCGAGCTTTGTCGTGTTGAAGAAGCACGCCATTTCACTGGTCGGGTAGTTTCGGCTGGATTGCCTCATTGGGCCGGTGCATTTACTAAACATAAAGCTTTGCATTGACTGTGTTCATTTTCAAGCATCTCGTAGTGAATTCTCATTGCAAATATACATAAAAAATCTGTTTTTTGGACATTAGATGCTATCGCAAGATGTTAGGCATTTCATATTTAAAGAATATAACAAATGACACAGGAGTGGCTGTGTGGTAAGTAGCTTGCTTACCAACCACATGGTTCCGGGTTCAGTCCCACTGCGTGGCACCTTGGGCAAGTGTCTTCTACTATAGCCTCGGACCGACCAAAGCCTTGTGAGTGGATTTGGTAGACGGAAATTGAAAGAAGCCCGTCGTATATATGTATATGTATATATATATATATATGTGTGTGTGTGTGTGTGTGTGTCTGTTTGTCTCCCCAACATCGCTTGACAACCGATGCTGGTGTGTTTACGTCCCCGTAACTTAGCGGTTCGGCAAAAAGAGACCGATAGAATAAGTACTAGGCTTACAAAGAATAAGTCCTGGGGTCGATTTGCTCGACTAAAGGTGGTGCTCCAGCATGGCTGCAATCAAATGACTGAAACAAGTAAAAGTGTAAAAGAGTAATGAATGGGTTCACTAAACCATCCAACATTGCATTGGCTCTCATGGAAATCTCAGAACGATGAAGAAAAGGAAGTTGAAATGGTATGATCATATAACAAGATCCAATGGTCTTTCAAAAACCATTCTTCAGAGAACCGTGGAAGGGATGAGATGGAGAGGCGGACAGAGGAAATAGATGGACAAACAATATCAAGGAATGGACAGCTACATCATCAACAGGGACCCGAGATCTGGCATACAGTTGCGAGAGACGGGAATACACTTAGTCGCGACGGCGCTTCTATGACTCTATTGGTAGTTGAGGGCCCAAGACAGGACAATATGAATCCTGGTTCATGCTAACCACAGGGTGTGTTGAGTGTGTGTGTGTGCGTTATGTGAAATCAGTCTTAAATTACTGAACGTTAATTTGAAGTGGGAGTAGTTTGAAATCTTTTACATCGGCACGATTTGAATCAAACATACGCACAAATAAATTAGCGTATGGCATTTTGTCAGGCCCTTTACTGATTCTGCCAAACCACCGACCTCTTAACAAAAAAAAAGAAAAAAAAAAAAGGAAAAATGACAGGTAAGTGTTTGGTGTCAGTGTTGGAGTGAGCAGATGAAAAGTAAAAGTAAAAATAACAAAAAACAATCGGGTGTAAATAATTAGATAACAAATCAGAAAAAAAAAGACATCCACTAACTAAAAAAAGAACTAAAAAGTAGACTTTTAGGTTAGTTAGGTTCGAAGCATTTTATAAAATTATAGAGTATTATAGGAGGAGTTGGAGGGTGAGAGAGAGAGAAAGAGAGGGAGTGTGTGTGTGAAAGAGAGAAAGAGAGAGAGAGAGAGAGAGAGAGAGAGAGAGAGAGAGAGAGAGAGAGAGAGAGAGAGAGAGAAAGGTGGTGGGAAAAGACAGGCGACTTAAAAACAATACTACATACAGTCAGTGTGCTGAAAGGTAAACCTGAAACGAGATAATTATTTCATGATAATTACAGGTGTCGTTTCGGTACTTATATGTCTAACAGGTGTAATTAGGGCTGAATTATTTATATTTTGAAGTAGAAACAAAATTTTGAAGCGAACAAACATCCCGAAATAAATGAACAAATACAAATAAACTGTTAAAAAAAATCAAAAAACAACAAAGCAAAACTCGGCAGCAGCAGCAGCAGCAACGGTGACTATGAGCTGGTGAAGTGACTTGCGAATGTATGTGGTCGCTTGACCTGCTAGAAATAACGGCTAAATTTCGTTCTCATATCGCATCGTCTTGAACAACAAATGCATGAATAAATAACAAGAAGCACACAAATTAGATAAATCAATGATCAATGTTAGGTAACTCCTAAAATGACAGGATAATCCATGGCCGGAATCAGGGCCGTTTTAGCAGTATTTTAGCCCTCAAGGGGATAAAAAAAAAATCAATGCTGGACCCTATAGTATTTCTTTCTTGACAGCAAACCACTGAATTCATAGATTTGAATCGGGCCCCTAGAACCATGACACGCCCTCCCATCTCACCCGCCGCCACCGGGCAACAAACAGCCTAGTGTGCACACGCTTCAAGATAGCACTGGCTGGAATGTCAAGATTTATCTGCTGCGACTAAACACCACTATCGCAACAATAACATAAACAACAACGGCAGTAGCAGTAACAACAGCAGTAGCAACAACAGTAGCAGCAACAATGATTACAAGTCAACAATGTTGCTTTAATATGGTCAATCGATCTGCTAGAAATAACAACGAAACTTTCTCTCAAATTACGTCCCACTCTCTTAAGAAACAAGTGGAGCATATTGGATAATGCAGTTCTGAATGTCTGATAATAATAAATTTTTTATCTTTTATTTTTTACTTGTTTCAGTCATTTGACTGCGGCCATACTGGAGCACCACCTAGAAGGGTTTAGGCAAAGAAAAAAACAACTCTAGGACTTTTTTTTAAAAGCCTTGTACTGATTCTATCGGTTTCTTGGATCTAGTTAAATTGATTCATAGAATCTGCATTTTTTAAAAGGAAGTAAAAAATCTGAATCCATGAACTTGTGGAGAAAAATTTGAGGAAAAGCTACAAAGGTTTAAAAATCGAAACAAACTGCCAATAGTGAAACAGCGGTGTCAACTTTAAGGTTGTACCCTGTGAAATTTATAGTTTATAGTTACCTGTATTTCATAGTTACCTGTGTTTACTTTATGCGTATTTCAGTATTATGTATACCTGTCATGTACATCATTAATATATAAGTGCATAAAAGGTGCTACTATACCGGGACAGAATAGACCTGGGAGCAGTTGTGGCAAAAAGGTGGTTCCACGATTTCTCAAAACCCTGGAGCTTCCAAACAATGGCTCTACTGCCGGATCATACAGCTTCTCTCTCTCACTCACAGTCACACACACATATATACACACACACACACGCACACATACACACACGCTCTCTCTCTCTCTCTCTCTCTCTCTCCCGTTCCCCACCTCTCTCTCACCGAATCTATCAGGCCAGCTGTGACTTCATTAAAAATATATTATAGTCTTAATTGATTTTATTGGTAATCTTTCATATATGCATGTATATAATTGTCACTGAATGTTAGAACACTCACATTGCTAGAAATAAGAGCTAAAATGCTCTAATGGTGTAGCTAAAGCACATAATTATATACATATGTACTGATTGGAGCCGTAATCGTCCCAAAACACCGGTCGAGATCTCGACAACTTATTTCTAGCAATGTAGGTGTCCTAACACCCCAGTCACATTTAGTGACAATTATAGTTTTCTTTTTTGGTAAAACATTACACATTGCTGTCTATGTATATATATATATATATATATATATATATATATATATATATATATATATATATATATATATATATATATATATATATATATATATATTGGTGAGGTGAGAATTCTGTTTATTTATATATATTTTTGGGACAATACTGTGCTGATGAACGAAATCTAGATTCATTCTAGTAATCGCGAAATCGGCCGATACACAGTTAAGTTTATTTAAAAGAAAGTTGGTCGTCTTCTGTTGGTTGTTTTTCCTCGCATTAGGTACTAAATGTGGTTATTTTGAGAAGTCCACTGTGTGGTGTTATTATTTTCTGTAATAATGCCCTTTATATATATATATATATATATATATATATATATATATATATATATATATATATATATATATATATATAATACAGAATGGGACAAGAACGCAAAACATCCAGACAGTTAGGTGATACGAGAAAGGGACAAAACATCCAGATAGACGATACAAAGAAAACAAAGACAGGTCATTCAGAGTTTTCTTTCCTCAGTCGAGATTCAGATTATCCTTGCAATTTCGGCTGGTTATATATATATATATACACACACACACATACAAGGTACGATGTGTAAATTGTCGCCATTTTATATTTTCAATTTCGTGCATGCGTATTGTTTGGTTTTGGATTTTGTCGACTGTACTGTATAGTAGTGTCAGTAGGGCACCGTCTATGAGAAAAACAGAACCATGACACAATTCACTCTGCCAGAAATTTGGAAGCAACATGCTGTACTGCTTGGCAGTCGCGCTGGAAGCTCCAATACGAACATTTCAGAGTGTTTGGGTGTCAATCCGAGAGCAGTGCAGAAAATTCGGAAAGCGTTGGATGAGTCTAATGGTGATTATGAAGGTACAGCAACTCGGAAAACTCACTGTGATCGTTCTGATAGGAAAAAAAAAACTTCTGAATTTGTTGATGAGATCCAGGCCATGATTGACAATGATCCCTCCAAGTCAATCAGGTCGATCACCAGGGACATGTGAGTGTCTGATTTTCCTATCAGGCAGGTAGTGCATGAAGACGTTCGGTATTCCTTATACAAGATGAGAAAGAGCCAACTTTTACCCCAAGCCATCAAGGACAAGAGGAAAGACCGCGCCACGAAGCTTTTGAACAAACTCAAGCATCCCCTACAACCGAACATGCTTTGGTTTTTCTCAGTCTAGAAAAAATTTCTGCCAGGATCAGATTGTGAACATGCAGAACAACCGTTGGCTTTCCGTGTCCCCAAAACATGTACCGACAGTGTTAAAAATCAAGCATCCAGTCAGCATCATGGTGTTTGGAGTGATCACTAGTGATGGCGACGTTATGGCTCCATTTACCTTCCCACACGGCCTCAGACTCAACACGGAAGTCTACATGAAGTGCCTGGAGCAGGTAGTGCTGCTCTGGCTCAAGAGGGTGATTGCTGGAAGACCCTATGTCTTGTAACAGGACTCTGCACCATGCCACACAAGCAGGAGAACCCAGTCAAAGCTGTCAGACAATTTCTGCAACCACATCACTCCTAATATCTGGCCACCTGACTCCTCAGACTGCAACCCCCTTGATTATTATGTGTGGGGTGCAGTTGAGCGAGAGACCAACAAAACTCCCTGTAACACCAAAGATGAACTGAAGTTGGCTGCATTCACCAAATTAAACAAGGAGACCGTCCAGAAGAGTTGCAAGAGATTCAGAAACCCTCTGGAGGCCGTGATTGAAGCTAATGACGATTTTATTGAATGAATTTACTCTTTAGTATTTCAAGATATTTTTTTATATGATTTTGGTAAAAATATCTGTTAAATTGAGATGTCAGCGTTATTTTCATTTTTGCGTAATTTAGACGACAGTTTATTCACTGCACCCTGTATATATATATATATATATATATATATATATATATATATATATATATATATATATATATATATATATATATATATATATATATATATATATATATATATATGTATGTATGTATGTATGTGTGTGTGTGTGTGTGTGTGTGTGTGTGTGTGTCTACGTGTGTACGTATGTATGTATGTATGTATGTTACAAATGGCAATAATAACGAAAGTTACATTTTCTTGAAGGAATCCTTGAATCCCTTCAAGAAAGATGTAACCTTTGTTATTATTAAAACAAAAAACTCGAAGAGATTCTACCCCTTACAGCTTAAATTCTTAACATTGGATTTAACCAAAATGCTTTGAATTATGCATTACAAAGGGGCCAGAATTGAAACGTAGGTTTTTTGAGTCTTCTATTGTTTTATAAAAAAATTATTTGTATTTATATCTTAACAACAAGCTATGATACAAATAAGTTAACTATACATCCTCAACTCACCATTTTCTTACATTAATAATTTTACCTATTATAATAATCCATAACACATTGTGGTAATTTTCTTCTAATGTGATGGAGATTAAACCAGTGAAATTTTTGATTTATTAATCACTAATGAGGATAAGATATCTTTGAATTGACTATATATATATAATAATAATAATACAAATGATATATGAACATATGCATGTATACATATATATATATATATATCTGTAAAAATATGTGACACTTATTCGGTAGCCATGATAAAACTCCGAGTTTCGGATGCCCGGGTGGGAACCCACGCCAACAGCTCTTCAGTTATCCGGCCTTTGAAATTTCCTGTGAAAAATGACCGTTAAACAAAGGGAAATTACTGTGTGGTTGACCGTTATTAAGACAAAAGATCTATAGATCGCTAAGTAAAGGGAGAGGTTAAAGGTAAGGGAGTAGAAAAGTCTATATATATATATATATATATATATATATATATATATATATATATATATATATATATATATATATATATATATATATATATATATATAATATATGCATATATACATACATATATGTACATACCTACATATATATGTATATATACATGCATATATGGATACAGGCCGTCAAAAAAACATGAACAAAATGAAAAACGAGAACATAAAAAAACAAAAACATAGAACACGAACTTTTTTTCGAACAACGAAAGAAACAAATAGAGAAACGAGACAGGCAACGTAAAGAACATTCCCTTCATCAGTTGTCTCTTGTTTTATCTACTCCGCGTTTCTAACGTTGGGACAAGACGCGACTTCGTTAAAACAGTCGTTCCTGAGATTTGTGGAGGATTAAAATGGTAACAAAAACAGGACAGTAAGAACAAAACAGTAAAAACAAACGGAAATAGCTGTTAAGCTATGACGAGGTGAAGTGATGAACGCTGAAGTGATGAACGCTGGAGAAACGAGCTTTGAAAGGAGAAGGCAAAAGTGTGTTTTGTATCTTGTAAAGCAAGAGGAAAATAGAAAGATAGCCGTTGGTCACGTGTGAGCAACGAAAGAGTCAAGGAGGAAGAGTGAGGGAGGGAGAGAGAAGGAGAGAAAGAGAACGGTAAAGAGGAGGAGAAGAAAAACAGAAAGAAAGAATAATAATAGAGGGAGAATAGAGATAGTTTATATATATATATATATATATATATATATATATATATATATATATATATATATATATATATATATATATATATAAATGTATGTGCGTGTGTGTGTGTGTGTGTGTGTGTGTGTGTGTGTGTGTATGTATATATATATATATATATATATATATGTATATGTATATATGTATGCATATATATATATATATATATATATATATATATATATATATATATATATATATATATATATATATATATATATATACATTCAGCATTACCTGACACCTTTGGGTCTCACTGACACCATTACCTCTCATAACCTCTATGTATGTATATATATATATATATATATATATATATATAAGACGGGCTTCTTTCAGGTTCCTTCTTCTAAATTCATTCACAAGACTTTGGTCGGCCCGATGCTATATAGTAGAAGACGTTTGCGCAAGGTGCTACGCAGTGGGACCGAACCCATGTGGTTGGGAAACAACCTGCTTACCACACAGTCATGCCTGCGCCTATCTGTATATAACTGATTGCTTTTTTTTAACGAGTAGCTTGGATACGGTTTTCCGGTCTTGCTGGGAGCTTCCACTCTTTTCACAGATCCGGCAACGATGGACGTCTATTGCAGCATGTATTCACAGAGAGAGAGAGAGAGAGAGAGGGAGGGAGAGAGAGAGAGAGAGAGAGAGAGAGAGAGAGAGGAGAGAGAGAGAGAGAGAGTTTACTACACATGCTGACATATACCTTCTTGCTATCATGGAATTTTTCATGGAGTGTTTTGCCTTCTTCAGTTACAGCCAGCCAGAGTACACACCTCTTAATAGAGATGCTAAAATTCAAGAAATGCCAGTGGATTTCGTTTCGACCCAGGAGACTTTTGCATTCATCTGCTTTACTTTTGTTTGGCAATAGTGCAAAACAAAAGAAGCAGTTAGAAGAGATTTTCTAACTAGCTAATTTGCTTGTTGCAAGATCAATGACTGTGTGTCACTTGATTTCTATATATTGCAAGCTGGAGTGAACTACTGCTATCTCTAGCAGACGAGTATCCACCACTGAGGATGAGCACAAAGGGGTCGAAACCGTACAGTCTGGTAGACACGTGGCTGGAAGATGGTAGGGGTTCACTCTCCTGCTTGCAATATATATCGGGTGCAGATTGTATCGAATAACCAGCTGGAGGAGGCGTCCACTTGAAGTTAAAAATAGCAGTAACGTCGGTTTCTACGGAACAGCCATGTTTAAGTGGCGATAAACATTACTTCTCAGTATAGTTACCACTTCCATCTTTAATAGAGATTTTCTAACTAGCTAATTTGCTTATAACCAAAGTATTGTTTTCTTCATAAAGATAATGTCACTAAGTAACTGACCTTAAAGATTTATTTCTTAAAGCACAAGAAATCTGTGTCAGGCTTTAGAAAAATGAAACCACGTCTGCAAATCTGTTGATTTGACAAAAAGGCGGTTAAAATGTTCAGCAATCTGTGGTTAGTCTATATCAATACTTTTTATGACACTGTTCCATACATAAACCGCAGTATCATTATAAGAATGTATGTGTGTAGGTATGGGTGTGTGTGTGTGTATGTGTGTGTGTGTGTGTGTGTGCGTGTGTGAGTGGATAAATGTGAGTTCATATTGGCGTGAGTATCTATAATTTTGTATTACTACGTTTGTTAGCAATTTCTTTGTGTTTCTGTGTGTGTGTGTGTGTGTGTGTGTGAGTGAGTGAGAGAGAGAGAGAGCGAGAGCGTGTGTGTACATACATATGCATACATATATACATGCATAAACACATACACACATGTATATGTGTTTGTATGTATGTATGTATGTATGTATGTATGTATGTATGTATGTATGCATGTATGTATGAATGTACGTGTGTGTTAGCAGCATGGTACTGTGTCTATGTTCCAAATTCGTTTCACGGCCATAAGGTTGCAAATTCGCTATCACTGTGCACCAAACTGACAAGCGTCTTCTACCTTACTTTTAGGTCATTCCAATTTGTGTGAACGTGCCTCATACAACATGAAGCTGAGGGTTAGTGTTTGTGTACTACTCATCTACTTGTTTCCTCAGTCGGAGAATAATGCTAGTAATTCTTTTTTCCCTGTCAACGTATCTAACCCTAATGTGGGGGTTATTCTAATACTAAAAAAAAAAAAAAAAAAAAAAAATGGATATAATCAATTCCACCTTTTTCTTTCAAAATATATAATTCGCGTGTTCATCGAAATGAACCTAAAATGTATTTATATGTATATGTAGTATTCATATATATATATATATATGTATACACAGACGGGTGTGTTTGTGTAGGGCAATATGTTACATCGTACACACATGCACACATATACGTACATAAACGATTTTCGAATAAATGTTATATTGCTGCCTTATGTGTGGACGTGTGTATATACAATGTGACACACACTCATGTACGAATGTATGTGTGTGTGTGTGTGTGTGTGATAGCTAAAGCATTTTTAGAATATTTTCAGATTGAAAACCTGATGCACGGTGCATCTATACGTATGAGTGTAATCGTGTAATCTTTTATATATATATATATATATATATATATATATATATATATATATACTACCAGAAATACCCGGCGTTGCCCGGGTTAAAGAGAATAATGAAATCTAAAAACGCCGTCTAGACTACGCATCATCTTTATATATAGAGATGTATATACACACACGCACCCAAACACACGTATATATATGTATATCAATATAAATATATGAAAGTCAATGAAGTTTCGTAAAAGAAGGTAATCATGTACATACTTTCTTGCTGTTGTGATTATAACACCTCATTGTAAACTATGTTCCTTGTTTTCCCTTGTGGAGCATATACAAATAGGTTTTTTGTTGCTGCCCACTCTTGAGCAGCCAACATACAGTTGTCCATGTGAGAAGCAGGGCTCTTCCAAGAGAAGACCAGCTACAGACAGTGTTTGACCCTGATATTTGTTTATGGACATGGCAAAAGTCACACGAAGGGGGAATTGTAGTCTTCTGAATGTAATAGGAATGTCTGCTCCTGATGGAGTAAGAGGAATTCTTGGAATAAAGACGTCATCCCCTTTTGCACATCCAGAAAGAATGATAGCCTCGATAACGTGTGACATCATTTTCTAAATAATGCTCATCTGTTATGTTCGGGTTAAAATTTCATCAACATCAAAAATATATGAATTTTCACGGGAGTTATGGCCGTTATGCAAAGAATATAATTTCCAAATTTCATAAAGATCCATTCAGTACTTTTGACGTAGTTTTGGATAAGAAAACAAATGACTAATGTGTGTGTTTGTGTGCATGTGTATGTGTGTGTGATGGGTGTATATATGTATAGATATCTGTATGCATGTATATATGTATATATGTGTACATATTACATGTACATCTATATATATATATACATCTACACATATGTATACATATACATGTATGTATAGATCTATATATATATACATATACGTGTACATCTATATGTAAACATATACATCTCTCTCTCTCTCTTTCTCTCTCTCTCTTTCTCTCTCTCTCTTTCTCTCTCTCTTTCTCTCTTTCTCTCTCTATCTCTCTCTCTGAAAGTATCTGTCATTACAGTATCGAAATGGTGTACATATACATGTATATATATACATATACATCTCTCTCTCTCTCTCTCTTTCTGTCTCTCTCTTTCTCTCTCTGTGAAAGTATCTGTCACTACAGTATCGAAATGTGATTGTTTCAGTTAGTGGAATAGTTTCATTTTTAAAGTGAAAGTATTTGACATGAGTGTTTTTGTTTCACTTTTGACACGTAATACTTAAATAGTGGAGGAGATATTATGTTGCCGTGTGCTCGAACTCTGCAAGAAGTTAATAATTTTTTTTGACTAAAACACAACTGGAACCCTAAGTAAGGCATGTGTAAAATTTGAATGAAATTGGTTGCGTAGTTCTCGAGTTTTAGGGATTCACACAGACAGACAGACAGACAGACAGACAGACAGACAGACACACATTCTCATTTTTATATATATAGATATATAAGCAATGTTAATTCTCTAAATGAAGAATTAACAGTAACTGCACGATAAAGTGAAGTATATTGCCACTTAAGTGTGGCTGACCCCTAGGGGTGGATGTTACTGTTGCTTTTAGCCGCAGGAGGACATCTCCTCCAGCTGGCTTATCGACACACTACTGTGTCCTGTTTGTTTTGCCAAGGGAAGTTATCCCTCTCATCGTGATCTGTAGCACGAACGGACCCGGGTTTTAGGGTTATTTCCCTTCGTCAGCGTCCGATAGCCACCGATCTTCGATGAGAGATATAAATTCTTGGCAACCTTATGTATACTTTTCCAGTGAAATTCTTCACTGATATCTCTCATCGAAGATCGGTAGCTATCGGACGCTGACGAAGGGAAATAACCCTGAAACCCGGGTCCGTTCGTGCTACAGATCACAATGAGAGGGATAACTTCCCTTGGCAAAACAAACAGGACACAGTAGTGTGTCGATAAGCCAGCTGGAGGAGATGTCCTCCTGGGGCTAAAAGCAACAGTAACATCCACCCCTAGGGGTCAGCCACACTTAAGTGGCAATATACTTCACTATATATATATATATATATATATATATATATATATATATATATATATATATATATATATATATACACATGTGTATGTATATACATATAAATATACATACATACACACACACTCACACGCACACGCACGCACACACACACACACACACATCTATATATCTAATATATAAATCCCGTTGAGTCTGTTTTTTGTACGCTTATAACTCGAGTATTGTTCATCCGATCGCGCTGAAATTTTAAACATGGATACATGAGAGAGCGGAGCGTTTCGTAATCTAAAAAGATCTCCAAAACTGTCAGTTTCAAAGTAAGAATCGCTATTTTTGTAATGTTAGCCTGTCCATCGGATGATTAAAACTTCCATTTTCATTTTTATTCGAAACTACTGTTACGTATCCTGTAGTTCTTACTACTTCGTCAGTGAAAATCGAAATAAAATACTTAAAACAACAGTCGTTAAATGCAAAAGCCAAAGAACTGTTAATTGTTTAAATATCACTTGCAATATTCACTTTGGAGATAAAACAGCGTTCACTCTGGGGTATAGGTGTCAACATGAGGAATGCCTGAGTGCAAAAAGTTTAAGGTTATTTATGATGTCCGATTCCACTTGAAGTTGTATATATATTGTGTTAAGATTCGTTATCAATCAGTTATCCTTATTGAAAAGAAACAGTCAAAAGTAACCATCACATACAATCACCAAACATCTCCATTACTTAACATCGTCCAAGTTAACCAACTTCACCTATACAAACCGTCCAATTGACGGGGGTAGGGGGCATTTGCTAGAATATATATATATATATATGTATATATATATATATACATACATACATACATACATACATACATACATTAATTGACTGATTAATGACAAGTGAGCAGGTGTCACGTCGTCACGTTTGTTACCTTACTGCTGTTTCTGCCATAAGAAGATTCTTATAGCCGAAACAGATGTTAATCACGTGATTACGTGATACTCGTCATTCATTAATTAATATTAAGCTCTGTACTCGCATAACATTTTATTCTAAATCATATATATATTATATATATATATATATATATATATATATATATATATATACAAACATACATACATACATATATATATAATACAAATAATATATGAGTATATGCACATATACGTACATATATGTACATACCTACATCTACATGTATATATAGATGCATATCTGGGTACAGGACGTTGCAAAGAAAAAAAACGGGGACAAAATGATAAACAGTGTACAGAAAACACACAGGCCACATAGAGAACATTTCCTTCATCAGCTGCCACCATTCTAAAACTAAGCGTT
>NC_142928.1:101579125-101616625 GCF_046866305.1 Octopus bimaculoides
AGTTTCTCTTGTGATAGCTACCTCAGTATAGTATGTTCTAACAGAACATACACGTGTAAGTGCGGATAAATGTTACCTCCCAGTATTAATAATGCCTCTGTCGCTTATATATATTTCTATTAGATCTTTTAATGGTGTATTATTTTGGATTATTTCTTCCGGTATTTTGCCCAGCGTGTTAACGATTCTGCCAGCTCGCCGCCTTTTGACAAAAATGAAATGAAAGAATATAAGATGTTAGCAACATTTGTGTGCAGAGATGCGTGGAAAAATCTCATTCTATTAAGTAAGAGTCTTTGGAATGAGCACAAAGATAGAAATTGTTCAAATGACAACATACAGTTCTTGAAAAGCTCAACGCTATATAGAAATCTTGTAGTGTTTCAAATGTAAAACCTGTCAATATACAGGGTGTCCACAAAGTCTGGGTACATGGGGATTAACACATACTTTAAGAAATTATTATTTCTTATATTTAATTGTTTATGTCATGATTTCATTTACTCCATGTACCCACATGGAGATTAACATATACTTTAAGAAATTATTATTTCTTATATTTAATTGTTTATGTTATGATTTTATTTACTCCATGTACCCAGACTTTGTGGACACCCTGTAGTTTATATTAGAATCTATTCAAACGAAAATATGTATAAATTTGTCAAAAAAAAAAAAAAAAGCAAAAAAGAAAATAATTCTATTTGGCTTTGCGTGTATAGACATAGTAAAGGGGAAATGAGAGTCAAATGTTTTAGTGTGAGGATTCATAACATTTTTCATTAGTTGAAATAACAAAAAATTCCTTAAGGTGCACTCTTCTGAAAAATTGGAACTGGCGTTAAATCAGGACTCATCGGGTCCGATTCTGAATGCATGCCATATACACTTTACAGAATATTCTAAAATTAAATTATGAAAATAATAATAAACATTTTTTAATAAAGTTGAGCCATGTTCGGATTAAAATTTGCCGTAGCTTGGATGTTTGACACCTCTTATAAACTGTGCTGGAGGAAATCAGTAGCGGTTTCTGTCAGCAATATATACTTGAATATATACACATACTGTGGTGGTAGGAGGGTATTGCTGCTTCGCCCAATCCTTCGGTTTTTCCATAAACATATGAAGTTCTTTCTCTGAAAAAGGTCTTTTGTTCGAAACATGAGAATTCTTGTTTCTCTACGACATACAAACCATGTAAAAAGATTTGCTAACTTTGCTTATGTAGACATAAATACAAGTTCAGTTTACGTTTGATCCGTTTCACTTTGATTGTTCCAGTTCTGTTCAACAGTTTATGGAGTCGGTGGGTTTAATAATACAGAATTTAAACACACACACATACACTCACACATTCACGCACACATACACACATGTAAACTTACATACATACATACATAATGAAAGAATATTACAATGATCTTTAACTGAAGATTTAGACTTTGGATCTGCGAGTGCTAATAATATTGCTGGTCTACAGTAGTCGTTTACGGACGCTACTCGTTTATAGTACACTGACTGCTTCCTTCGGCACATCGCACTTTCGCATTTAGTGATATCGTCAAACAGACGCAGCCGGAATCGGTGGAGTTAACTAGCGGGGAGTAAAAAAGAAAAAAAAAACCTCGCCAGCATTGCAATCTTTCTGGGAAGCAGCTTGTAATGAGATTTTCTCCAGTGGGCAGCTGGTGAAATCGGCGTCAGATTTAGACTTCGTCGTCCCACAGGAGAAAATTTCGAACCTATAGTGGACGTTTTGAGCCCCTATAACACATCCCTATCTCTAATCGTCTTGATCAGGACTAGGGTAACTATCTGCAGGAATGAATCCCACAAGGTAGAATGGCTCTTCTAGAATGTTTCTCTCGCTATTTTTCATATACGCCGTTTTGTTTCCTCGAACTGCGAAAGATTTGCATGGCTGGCTGTCAAAAAAACAAAAACAATCCTTCAATTATGCATAAAAATACAAATAAAGACAATTATAAAATGTAACATTTCCATGGGTCTTGGTAATTATCATCATTGTAAAGACGAGGTGGCAAAATCGTTAGTACAACAAGCTTAATGCTTAGCGGCATTTCGTCCGTTTTTGCGTTCTGAGTTCAATTTTCGCCGGGGCCAACTTTGCTCTTCATCCTTTCGGATTCAGTAAAATAAGTAGCAGTTGATCACTGGGGTCGATGTAATGGACTTAATCCCCGCCATCGAACTTACTGGCCTTGTGCCAAAATTTGAAACCGTTACTGTAATGACAACAAGCTGGCAGAATCGTTAGCATGCCGGACAAATTGCTTAGTGGCATTGCTTCCAGCTTTACGTTCTGAGTGCAAAATCCGCCGATGTTGACTTGGCCTTTCATCCTTTCGGAGTCGATGAAATACGTACCAGTTCAGCCCTGGGGTCGATGTAATTGAATACCTCCATCTTCCAAAATTTCAGGCATTGTAACTATACCTGAAAGGATTATAATTATTGTTGTTGATATGTTCTGAGTTCAAATCTCGCTGAGGCCAACTTTGCCTTTCATCATTTCGAGGTCGATAAAATAATGTCTCAGGTAAAATACTGGGATCAATGTCATCGACTTGTCTTCTGTCTTCAAAACTGCCGACTTTATGCCAAAACTGTGAAGCCATTTTATTATTCTTGTATTAAAAGTCCCTGTAATGTTCTTTGCGGTAAAATAAAGTACTATGACTAAAGGCCGATTATTATTATTATTATTATTATTATTATTATTATTATTATTATTATTATTATTATTATTATCATTGTTCAGTAGTTTTATTTTTATAACGTGCTTTCACTTCACTACCGAGCGCAGCTCTGTGCGCCTTGGGTATGTGCTGTGGTTTGCTGTGGTGCTCTTATGGTTACTGTATTGAAAGTGTTTTGCGTAGGATGTGTGCAGTGTCCAGTAGTGCAATTTTCTGTATGTTATATATATTTGTAAGTCCTGGTGTTTTTGTTATGTATTTGTCTGAATATTTTTTTATTATACCTAAGGCACCTACTATGATAGGAATTGTTTCTGTTTTTAGATTCCACATTCGAGTTACCTCTATTTCCAGGTCTTTGTATTTTGAAAGTTTTTCCATTTCTTTTAGAGAAACGTTGTCATCTGCTGGTATTGATACATCAATTAGAAAGCATTTTTTTCTTTCATGATCTTTGACAACTATATCTGGTCTATTTGCCTTAATTTCTCTATCTGTGTGTATTGGCATATCCCAGAGTATGGTTGCTTTCTCGTTTTCTGTGACCTTTTCTGGCGTGTGTTTATACCATCTTTTTTCTGTTGTTATTCCATAGTGTTGGCATAGCTTCCAGTAATAGCTTTATTATTATTATTATTATTATTATTATTATTATTATTATTATCATTATTATTATTATTATCATTATTATTATTATTATTATTATTATTATTATTATTATTATTATTATTATTATTCAGTAGTTTTATTTTTATAACGTGCTTTCACTTCACTACCGAGCACAGCTCTGTGTGCCTTGGGTATGTGCTGTGGTTTGCTGTGATGCTCTTATGGTTACTGTATTGAAAGTGTTTTGCGTATTATTATTATTATTATTATTATTATTATTATTATTATTATTATTATTATTATTATTCCTGCTGTTTTCGTTGTTGTTCAAGTAATTATTTTTTGTTATCATTGTTATTGTCGCCGCAATTATCGATGCTAGTCCAACTGGACGCAGAAACCGTTGAGGACGCTGACGTATGCCGCCAAAATCATGAATTTGTAATTCCACAACAATGCAATTTGGTTTCTTTGTTGTTGTTGCTACTGATGTCGTCGCAGAGGTCGTTTGTAATTGTTGTTGTTGTTGTTGTTGTAGGTGGAGGTAGAGGTGAATCGTATACTTTTTGTTACTGTTGTCATTTTCTTTTTGTTATTCCTGCTGCTGATGTTGCCATTCTTCTCTTGATGATGAAGATGACATTGTGTTGATAGTGGCGGCGGCGGCGGCGGTGGCGGTGGTGGCGGTGGTGGTGGTGGTGGCGGTGGCGGTGGTGGCGGTGGTGGCGGTGGTGGCGGTGGTGGCGGTGGTGGCGGTGGTGGTGGCGGTGGTGGCGGCGATGGTGGTGGTGGCGGTGGTGGTGGCGGCGATGGTGGTGGTGGTGGTGGCGGTGGCGGCGGTGGCAGTGGTGGCGGTGGTGGCGGTGGTGGTGGTGGCAGTGGTGGCGGTGGTGGTGGTGGCGGTGGTGGCGGTGGTGGTGGTGGCGGTGGTGGCGGTGGCGGTGGCGGTGGTGGCGGTGGTGGCGGTGGTGGCGGTGGCGGCGATGGTGGTGGTGGCGGTGGCGGCGGTGGCAGTGGTGGCGGTGGTGGCGGTGGTGGTGGTGGCGGTGGTGGCGGTGGCAGTGGTGGCGGTGGTGGCGGTGGTGGTGGTGGCAGTGGTGGCGGTGGTGGCGGTGGTGGTGGTGGCGGTGGCGGTGGTGGCGGTGGCGGTGGTAGTGGTGGTGGTGGCAGTGGTGGTGGTGGCGGTGGTGGTGTCGGTGTTGGTGACGACGACGATGACGATGACGACTATGATGATGATGATGGTGATGATGATGATGTCTAAGACGACAACGAGGATGGTAATAATGATGATGATGACGATGATGGTGATGAAGTTGAATATGATGATAATGATGATGATATGGTTATGATGCTCATGGCAAGGTGGTGGTGGCGGTGGTGGGGTGGGCAGGGTGGGGCAATGATGAAATAATGATGGTCGTGGTGGTTCTAACAGCAGTTAAGAGAAGGGGGGTGAGGGGATAGGGGTGTGGGTGCTGCTGGTTTTGTTTGGTGTTGTGGGTTGATGACTAGTGACGGCGGCGGTAGTAGTGGTGATGGTGGCGATGGTGGTGGTGATGGGATGGAGAAATGTGTAACAGCATCAGCCTCCTCGGCTTCTCTTTCTCCCTCATGCATCTCCATCACCTGCCTCTTTATTATTCCGACATCCACACCCGATATTCGCACACACAAGCCTGCGCGTACACACACACACACACACGTTCACACACACACACAATAATCAATAACACGTATTCATTTGTATACATACGCTCCCATAATATTCAGGAACCTATATACATACCCACAAATACATAGCAATACCCACCTGCACACAGTCGAAGACTTATATTAACACAGGGTTAAAAATACACGCTCGTATGCATATACACACATACAATGTTCAATAACGTATGCATGGCGTGGCTGTGTGGTAAAGAGCTTGTTTCCCAAGCGCATGGTTCTGGGATCAGTCCTACTGCGTAGCACCTTGTGCAAGTATCTTCTTCACCTTGGGCAAGTGTCTTCTACTATAGCCTCGGGCCGACCAAAGCCTTGTGAGTGGATTTGGTAGACAGAAACTGAAAGAAGTCCGTCGTATATATGTATATGTATATATATGCATGTGTGTGTTTATGTTTGTGTATCTGTGTTTGTCCCCCAGCATCACTTGACAACTGATGGTGGTGTGTTTACGTCCCCGTAACTTAGCGGCTCGGCAAAAGAGACTGATAGAATAAGTACTAGGCTTCCAAAGAATAAGTCCTGGGGTCGATTTGTTCGACTAAAGGCGGTGCTCCAGCATGGCCGCAGTCAAATGGCTGAAACAAGTAAAAGAGTAAAAGAGATATATATATTTCATCTTTTACATGTTTTCACAATTAGACTGCGAACATGCTGGGGCACCTCCTGGAACAAATTTTACTCGAGTGAATTGACTTGTGTCTGTGTTTATTCCTCCTCCCGGCACTGCTTCACAAACGGTGTTAGTTATGTCCCCATAACATTTGCTGTTCTGGAAGGGACACCGATCGATTAAGTACTGGACTTCAAATAATTTAAGTTCTGAGGCGATTTCTTCAACCAAACCCTTCAAGGCGGTTTCCCAGCATGGCCGCAGTCCAATGAATGAAACAAGTAAAAGATAAAATATACTAAAATAATGCTATGAAAATTTTATGCATCAAAATAGGAATAAATACATTTACAACATCTGATACTGCTCACTCGCCAAAACAAGGTAATGGCTGCCGACAGTTTTTCTTCGCTGAACTCATGCATTTTCCTTGTCCTTAAGTCTTTGCTTGTTTAAAGCATTTTATAAGTTAGTCTTAAACGTCTGTGCTTGTTTTCAAACTTTTATTTTTATCCCGTATTTCATTCATTCTGAGTAATATAAATATTTCCTTTCATGAGTCCCAAGTTAATCTGTGAATGCGTATCATAGCGTATCATATATGATGCAGGAACGCCAGTGAAATATGTCCTGTGTATCAGGACAGGCAAAGGGTTAAGATATTGGATCTATAGAACTTTAAATCAAACATCAACTTAATATCTTTACTCTACATGCGCTCTGCCTATCTGTCGCCCGCCTCTCTTTCGACTAATATTGTCTCTTTCTGGTTCTGACCAACACTGCAGAAGAAGCGGTGAGCCCCCGGGAAAAACCAAGCACGCCATGCGGTTTGAAGGTTTAGCTCCATGTAATTTCTTTTTTTTTTTATCTCTCTCGTGTCACCTAACCCTAACCTTATCACCTGTGTCAAACATGCATGTTTTAATCCCCCAAACGCTTAACGCAACCGTATAAACGCTTTGTCTAATCAAAAGGTAAGCTATATATAGTTACACGAATTATACGCACATACATACATACATACTTACGTACACAAATGCATACATACGTACGTACATACATGTGTACGCACATACATTGGTACATATATATATATATATATATTTAGACACATATACATATGCATGTATGTGTATATGTATATGTATATATATATATATGTACATACATATGTGTGTATATATATGTATATATGTATGCATATATAAACATACATACATATATTTATACATACACACACATATATATATACACATATATATTGCACACACGTATATATATATATATATATATATATATATATATATATATATATATATATATATATATATATATGTATGTGTGTGTGTGTGTGTGTGTGTGTGTGTGTGTGTGTGCGTGTGCATGCAGTTATATTCGTAGATCAGGCAGTGTTTCATAAAGATATAGAAAAAACAAAAGGAAGTCTGAAATCTATAAGGCCTTCGGGCGAAAAGAATAAAAAAGGTTATTGGGGCCAGCAGATTCAGACGACGAAAACTGTGCAAAGCACAAACACAGAGAGGAAGGGGGTCAGGCGCATGGTATATAAGAAGATGGGGTACAGAAGAAAAGGATTGCAAGTATACAAAGAAAGGAACAACAGAAAAAAGAAATAAAGGGATTTAAAAAGAAAATTTTAAAGAAAGATAAAAAAAGGGAGAAAGAAAAAACGATTTGGATTAGTTGCTTCTGAGTATATGTGGCCGAGGCGTCGGTAGATGGCGTGCCACGTGCCACGTACCAAATGATGTCATATCATGTTTGAATTACTGCTTAGATGCACCATTAGTTAAGTTACGGCCGCCGGATTAAGGAGAAGAGAAAAAGAAGAAAGAAGGTCAGAAGGAATGAATGAATGAATGAATGAATGAATGAAGGAAGGAAGGAAGGAAGGAAAATGAAGTAGTGAAGTAAATGCGTGTATGTGTGTGTTTGTATGTGTATATGCATATATATTCATATACACATCTATCTATCTATCTATCTATCTATCTATCTATCTATCTATCTATCTATCTATCCATCAGTGTAGATACTTACAGACACACACACATGCATATCCACACGCACATATATATATACTTATATATATATATATATATATATATATATATATATATATATATATATATATATATATATATATATATATATATATATATAAAGTGTAGTATATTGCCACTACACTTTATCGTGCAGTTACTGTTAATACTTCATTTAGAGAATTAACATTGCTTATATATATATATATATATATATATATATATACATACATATGTATATATATCTATCTATATATATATATATATATATATATATACATACATATGTATATATATATATATATATATATATATATATATATATATATATATATATATATATATACATGTTTACACACACACATATATATATATATATATATATATATATATATATATGTATGTACATACGCACACGCGCATATATATCTACATCTACATACATACATACATACATACATACACACACACACACATATGTATGTATATGCACATACATATTCACGCGCTTTATACATATACGGTATGGAAGTAAGCATGGTACAAATAACAAGAGGCATAGTAGATTGGGTGTAGCGATAACAACAACAGCAGTGACTAGAAAGGGGGCATGGTAAGGTGATTGTGATAACTATAGGTACAGGTAGTTACAATACGGTTTTCAATAGGGCTCACACACCTGCAGCTTATTCACAGCCTTTAAGTACTCTGGAGAGAGCTTTTCACCTGTTCAGGCTGGCATCTTTTTATTTTTATGCTGCTTATCATATTTTTCCACACACACACACACACACACACACAGACGGTGGCACATACCCACACACACTCACACACACACATAGACACACACGCACACACGTACACACACACAGACGGTGACACATACACACACACACACACACATACTCTCTCTCTCACACACACAGACGGTGGCACATACATACACACGCTCACGCGCACACACACATACGGTGGCACATACACATGCAGACGTGCGCATACGCGTACACACGAAGACGTAGACGTGCGCACGCACGCAGGCATGCACACACGCTCACACAGAGAGAAGTGCGCGCGCACACACACACAAAAATAAGCGTGCGTGCACGTTAACACACACACACACACACATACATACACACACACACACACACACACACACACACACACACAAACACACAAACATGCGCACGCATATATGTGTAACTTTTTATTCAAAAATTGATTTTTAACGGGTAAACTCGATTAAACGCAATTCAGTTCTTGACTGGTTGGTGTCTGCATTATCCATATACCTGTCGAATCACTAATTTATACTTTTCGAAACAACACCGCACAATACTCACACACATACATACACGCATATAAATAAACACAGATGCACATAGAGATACACACGCACACATATACACACACACATACATATATATACACGCATATATAAAATTTCAGCCTCCAGTGTAGTAAGTAGTTTGCTTCCCACTGCATGGCACCGTGAACAGGTGTCTTACTATAGCCTTAGGTCGACCAAAGTCTTGAGAGTGGATTTGGTAGACGGAAAGTGAAAGAAGCCTGTCGTATATATATATATATATATATATATATATATATATATGTTTGTGTGTGTGTGTTTTCCATGCATATATATATATATATATATATACTTACATATATATATATATATATATATATATATATATATATATATATATATATATATATATGCATATATGGGTACAGGACGTCATAAAACGTAAACAACATGAAATATGAAGACAAACTTTTGTATGCGAAAAACGAAAGAAACAAATGGAAAACAAGACAAGTAACGTAAAGAACGACCCTTCATCAATTGTCGGCTGTTTATCTACTCCACATTTCGAGGGAGTAGATAAACAACTTTCAATTGATGAAGGGTCGTTCTTTACGTTACTTGTCTTGTTTTCCATTTGTTTCTTTCGTTTTTCGCATACAAAAGTTTGTCTTCGTATTTCGTGTTTTCGTATTTCTTATTTCATGTTGTTTACATTTTATGACGTCCTTTACCCTTATATGCATGTATATATACATATATAAGTATGTATATATGCATATACATATATGTTATTTATATTATTATATGATTGAACGCCACGCATCCATTTCCAAGTAAGTTTATATATATATATATATATATATATATATATATATATATATTAATAGTAATGTGCAAGACAACAATGTATATATATATATATATATATATATATATATATATATATATATATATATATATATATATATATATATATATTATACGGAATAAGAAATCGACGAAGACAAACATTAAGGGCCGTTAGGCCAAGACGAATTGTAATGGGTAACGCCTGGGAGTAATTTTGAAAGGATATAGAATAAATAGAAGAGAAGAAAATAGTAGAAGAGAAAATAAATGTCGAGAGACGAGAGAAGTGGGAAATGACGTCCAGCTAGTTGGACATCGCATCCAAAAAAGACAGAACCGAGAAAAAAGGCCTATAATCACGTGTGATCAACAGGCAGAATACATATACACACGCACACACACACTCACACATACACACACATACATACACAGATGCTTGTCGGCTGAAAGTTCAGAAGACAAGTTTTAAAGCTCTTTTGAGGTATTCATTTATTGTCTTCTCCTTATTGATGAGTTCATCATAGCTGACATTCCAGTAAAGGCTATGTTTTTTTGGTCGTTCATATTTGGTGTCTTGTTGGGTGTACACAAGTTCTCTATGTTTTACGATTCCAAAATGTACATTTGAACACATTAAATTTCATTACCAATGTTTTTAGATAATTGGGTTACGAAATCCAGTTGCTTTTTGATGTGGTAAATACTTGGCACAAACATTCAGGACATCAAGAAAGAAAAGGTGAAAGATGTTACTGGATTTATTCGCTGTTATGTTTCTAAATGTTAGGGGTGTTTAACGAAAGCCCAAAGCGCAGTACTATCAAGCTATCGTCCTGAAGGATGCCTTTTGCCATTTTGTTCGTGTATGACATCAAATTTGATACGTTTGATAATGCCTCTAAGAAGTAGGGAGATGTACCAGGGTCTGGTTATGTAGTGGACGGCAGCTACTGGCGGTGGTGGGACTTCGGCTTATTGAAGCACTTTGATAATCCACCCATATGTTATACTATCAAAGGGATTTTGGTAGTCCAGCTATTGTATAGCCAAGTTTTTACGAAGCTTTATAGTTTTTTCTTGTAACATTTTATTAATTAGTAGGTATTCAATACAGCTTCTTTCTTTCCTCTCAACTTATTCAGGAGTTAAAATATTGTTGCTAGTACAATGATCCTGTAGAAACAGGTTGAGGCACCAAGTGCAGAGCTTATACAGGCTTATGCATAAGCGGTAATTGTATAAATGACTCTTAAGTGTGTCCAAAATTAAAAGAGAGGTCTTTAACTACTTCATCAATCCTATCAGATTTTTTATTCCTTTCTTGTTCAACTACTTTCTTGATACAGTCCCTCAGCAACAGAGATATTGGAGTATTTTGTCAATTCAATTGTTATAGAATAAAAACAAATACGACTTCTACAGAGACCATAGTTGCATTCCTTTAACCTAGTTTTTCAATTTTAATTGCTTACAATTCTGGTTCAGCATCATGAACAGCATTAAATTCATGTCGATACCGATAGTAGTTTTTGCAGTTCAGCCTTTAAAGACCAAGTATTTGTATAAGTTCTAGTATTTCAAATAAATTATTTCATATTGCCTCAGTACTCACACTCATTAATTTAATCCTCTTTAACATATTTCTGAGATATTCGGTATTTTGTTGGAGACGTACAGAATGAAAGGATAATTGTTCTCACTTCAGTGGATGGGTCTTGTGCATTAGGAACTATTTCATTAAATTCAATTCGCTTCAGATCAACTTATTAAACACCTTCATAATTTCAGAATCTACATCTACAGTTTCATCATAATCTTCGAATGTGCCTCCGAATCCGTTGTTAGTCAAGAGTTGTTAGTCAATTTAGCTTAATCACAATTTTATTGTAAAGAACATCATAAAGAGCCGGACGATGTCGAGTTATGTAAGTATATGCATGAGAAGACATACATAAAGCAAAAAATTCAAATCTGCACACATACATACATACATACATACATACATACATACAAAAGGGTTAGAGATGTAGGAAAAGCAGTAAAATGTGATAATCGATGTAGACTTTATGGAGTTAAAACCGAAGATATCATCCACATTATAAGCAGTTGTCCGAAAATGCCATCATGGTATTATCTACTGATGAGACATGATGTTATTGCGAGGACACTCTATAATGAAATCCGTCGGAAGGATAACCCCGGGGACAAAGAAATAAGAATCCACAGTTTGGTAGAAGCTATAGCCACTCATAATAAAAAGGAGTACTGGTGGAATGTCCCAGTGAAGACCTCAAATAAACTGTAAGCACAACAGACCTGATATAATGATTTGGGATAAAGAGAAACTGTGTACAGTTGTGGAAATTAGAGGCCCAGCGGATGTTAACATAAAGCTGAAGATCAATGTAAAAGAGAATACCGACACTGAACTATTGAGAAATCAGCAGTTACTTAATCAAGGTTACAAATTCAGCTTTATACCTATAATTGTTGGGGACTTGAGAGATGTAACACACCGCCTAAATACCAATCTTCAGAAATTAAGCTCCTCAAAACCAGAAAGGAGAAAGCTGAATCGAAGACTACAGATCCAATCCATCACTGGAACTGTAAAAATCTGTAAAACTTTCCAGAAGTTTATTATTTAAATACATATGAGCAAGTCTAGATATGCAATTATATGCATGAGAATACATACATAAAGCAAAACATACATACATACATACATACATACATACATACATACATACATACATACGTACGTACAAAATATCCTGTTGTTGATGTTAAAATTCCAATGAAGGAGCTTTGGATCTAGGTTAGAAACCGGCTCTTTCTCTATTGGTAAAAAATCTTGAAATGAAAGTGAACACTGACACATACATACATACATACATGCATACATACATACATACATACATACATACATACATAGATACAAACATACATACACAATACCAATCTTGAGAAATTAGGCTTCTCAAAACCAGAAAGGAGAAAGCTAATTCGATCCAATCCATCACTGGAACTGTAAAAATCAGTAAAACTTTCTAGATGTTTACCAGTTAAATACAAATGAGCATGTAGAGATATGCAAGTATGTACATGAGAATACATGCATAAAGCAAAACATATAAATCTGCAAATATACATGCATGCATACATACATACATACATACATATATGTATGCATACATACATACATACATACATACATAAATGCATACATGCATACAAAAATACCCTGTTGTTGATGCAGAACCGCTAAGTTACGGGAACATAAACATACCAACACCGCATGTCGCAGTAGTGTGGTGGAGGACACACACACGCACGCACGCACGCACGCAGACACACACATGCACACGCATACACACGCATACACATACATATATACGACAGGTTTATTTCAGTTTCCGTACAGCGAGTTCGCTCACAAGGCTTTGATCGACACTTTGTCCAAGGTGCCACGCAGAGGGACTGAACTCAGAACCCTGTGGTCGGGAAGCAAACTTCTACCTACACCTATGTATGTATGTATGTATGTATGTATGTATGTATGTATGTATGTATCTATCTATCTATTGCCCCTTATCAGTAAACTATTCCTCTTATTTTCGTTATGGAATAGCTTGTCTGATGTACTATTAAATTCTTTAAATATTGTCTTACCCAAACTATCTTTTTCTCTTTTTCTCTCTGTTCCTCTCTCCTCTCACTCTTTTTTTTTTCCTTTTTCTCTCTCTTTCCCCCTTGCCTTCCTTCCTTCCTTTCTTCTTTCCTTCCTTTCTTCCTTCCTCCCCCTCTTACTCGTTTACCGTACTCTCTGTCTCTCTCAATGCCTCTCGTCGCTCCTGTCTCCTCAAGCTCTCGCAGTTGCGCGCGTTTTGAAAACAAGTCTGGAGTTAAAGGTGTAAGCTTAGCGTTCCCATTCCCCCATACACCCAGACATACCAGGTGTAAATCGGGATGACGGAGTGTTTGGCTGGTTTGTCTTAGCTGCTTGCTCGTTTCGACGCGTACATGCATTCGTTGATCGGCTTGCGCGCTGTGTATGTGTGTGTGTGTGTGTGTGTGTGTGTGTGTGTGTGTGTGTGTGTTTGTGTGTCAATGTACGTTTGTGTCCTCGTGCAAGTTCGCAAGTGTCTTTGTGAGCTTGTACGAGCATGTGGTTGCATGCATATTAAGAGGTGGCATGTGCGTGCGTGCGTGTGTAAATATGTGAGCATGTGCACGCCTATGTGTGTGCGTGTGTGTGTGTGTGTGTGTGTGTGTGTGTGTGTGTGTGTGCGTGTGTGTGTTTGTATGCGTGTGGATAGGTGCTTGTCTGAATAAGTGTTTACGTGTTAGATTGTGCGCCTGCTTGGTTCTGCACGCGCCCTTTTTCCGTGTGAGTGTGTATGTGAGGGTTGCTTACGCATGTGTGTTAGCGTGAGCGTGTGTATTGTGTGACTACATACGCACATACTCAAGCTAATACATACAAGTACACAAGCGTGTGATTGCGCTAATATGTATGTTTGCCAGTGTGCGTGAATGAGTGTGTGTGTGTGCGTTTGCTTATATATATATATATCTATATATGTATATATACATGTGCGTACACGTATGCTTTAAGAGCCCCGTCTAGTGGTCGAATGTTGGCCTCTGTAAGAAAGTAGTTTATGCTTAGCAGGTGTGCTGGTATATTATCCATGTAACTCTGAATCTCTGCTTAACCAAAGCGATGAACGTCCCACTACCGCTTTTTGTTTTTGTTTTGTTGTTCTTATGCATGCAGAGGCCATCTTTGAAACTGGAGTTACTCCCCGACAAGTGAAACTATATAATATAATTCTTTTTTTCCTTCTTAAACTGTTTTATGCTGTTGAAGGCGTAATTGATGTTATGTTGGTGTATTGTTGCTTAACACCAGCTCAGCTCTGAACGAGCAGACTTATTAAATATCTTCCAATCATGACTGTCACGTCCTTTTACGGCATTTGGTTCATTGTCTCAGCATGTTCGCGTCCGTTGCATGTTTTTTTTTTCTGTTTTTGTTATCTTTTTTCTCCGTATGTTCTTTCGTCGTCCCTCTGTGTCATATTATTTCTTCTTCTTCTTCTTCTTCTTCTTCTTCTTCTTCTTCTTCTTCTTCTTCTTCTTCTTCTTCTTCTCCTCCTCCTCCTCCTCCTCCTCCTCCTCCTTCTTCTTCTTCTTCTTCTTCTTCTTCTTCTTCTTATTTGAAAGTGATTTTGAGAGATGGGGGTGGGAAATCAAGTTTGTCCTACCGGTCACAGGATATCGTGGAAGAAGTGGATAGAGGAACTCTACTGGAATAGCTGGAGGAGTTAAAATCGGTGTTAAACTTTGGATCATTATGTTTTGAGTTCAAATCCCGCTGAAGTCAACTTTGTCTTTCATCCCTCCGAGCTTGATAAAATGAAGTACCAGTCAATTATTGGAGTTGATTTAATCGACCCACTACCCACTCCCAAATTTCAAGACTTGTGCTTATGCAAGAAATTTGGCTTTATCAGATGGTTTAATGTGCCATTGTCAGATGTTAGTTAACTTCTATGTGGTTTTCCAACATAAAATCCCTGTCCCCTCTTCCCTACTTATGTAATGCATCTTCACGTTGTACACGAACCAATAAAGAAGCCTCTCGACTTGTTAGAAATAGCAACCATATCCCCCGCAAATCACAACATACTGTCTTAAAAGAGGAAGCATACATTGGGTAATATCATCCAGGATATATCCTAACTGAGAGAAAGAGAGGCCGGTGACAGAATATATTTGATCACTGATCTACTCAATCAGTGTTGACCTATTATAGATTTCATCTTAGTTAAGTAACATGAAATCGATAATGATGTTACGGGATTTTACGTGCATCATTGATCGTATCATCCCTTTTCCTCCTCCCCTTAAAACAAACAACAGCTGTCATATGGCGCAGAGTTAGAGTAAAGTTGTTGAGATTTTCAGACGACCTTTTCAAATCAGTAACCCCGATTCGCAATAGCTCTTCATATTTTTTTTTCTGGATGCGTAATTTTAAAGCTATACAAGTAGCAAGCGGTTAACGATGCCATTAAAGATTTTGAAAATATCAATGACGTCAGATCATCAGTGAAATTGTATTCTCAGTCTAAAAAGAAATATTGACCTCTGTTGGATTCGATGATGTGTGTTCCCACTGTTTGATTAACGAACAGTGTAATCGTTTAATTAACGTACAAGTAGCTGACCATTCCACAGACACGTGTACTCTTAATGTGATTCTAAAGATATAGTCTGGTTTTAATTTGTCTCTCAATATAGTATATATTTTGTTACGGCTTTGAAATGGGTGGGAACGAAACAAATAATAGGTCTTAATGTATAACATTATCTTTTGATTCGCGTATCTGACTTCAAGGCTTATATTCCACTCTGTCCTTTCATCAAACTTGAGTCAATGAAATAAAGAGCATATCGCAGTCCAAGAGAGAATATAGATAAATTGATAATAGATAGATAAAGATAGATAGATAGGTAGAGAGAGAGAGAGAGAGAGAGAGAGAGAGAGAGAGAGAGAGAGAGAAAGAGAGAGAGAGAGAGAGAAAGAGGGAGAGAGAGAGAGAGAGAAAGAGGGAGAGAGAGAGAAAGAGAGAGAGAGAGAGAGAGAGAGAGAGAGAGAGAGAGAGAGAGAGAGCGCATCTAAACGGCCACTCGTTTAAAACTAGCAACTAAATAAAATCTCTCTCAAATTCCACAAAACTGAGTTTTTATATATATATATATATATATATATATATATATATATATATATATATATATATTAATTAATTAATAATTTTGCCTTCATGGTTCTTTTACGCATGCTAGCCACTGATATTATTGTAAATCATTAACAGTAATATCCTTATAGGGAATAGGGGCACAACAAGGTACCAATTTTTGCTGGAAATAGCAGTCGATAACAGTTCGACGCGAGGTAAAGCTTCACTGAATATATAGAGGTAAAGATGTGTGCGGGCGGCGAATAAAAAAAAAATTCCCCTTACCTCTAGGAAGAATGCCAGAGAAATGGACAGCCTATATATACTTATAAAAGACAGATTATCTTGGATGATGTAGCATAGACACATTATGACTGGACTAATAACAGAAAAGACTGGATGATCATTGCTAGAACTTCTATGATTATACTTCTGTTTGGTCAGGACTAATCTGGAGCACCGAATCAACAACAAGAATATTAGCTACACCATATAACACGGAGTCAGTTCTAAATTAGAAATGGCAGTAAAATCTCCTTAAGCCATACTTTACCTCCTAAAACTGAAAGGCACATTGGATGATGTAATCAGTGATATACTACGCTTGAGCAAGGAAATCTGTGATCAAAGACAGAAAGCCTAATCAGACCTGACCTGGGTCTAAACAAAATCTACAATAACAACCATGCAGGTAGAGAGTCACAATTCAACCGACTGTATTCTTTATCTTATGAATACATAACTTTGTGTTCCGAAACTTATTGTTACGAGGGGGTGTTGAGGAGTTCTTGACTATAAGGGTATCACGAAAGGCCCGGTTGGTGGCCTAACCTTCTGAGTTCTTTTACAGGGCTTAGAAAAAGGACCACTGCAGTAAGGATTGCTGCAGTAAGTGTGTGAATGTGAGACGGGAATATGTTGAATAAAATCATAATTCACTGATCCTCCTGTATTTTCTTTTACCCAAAGCCAGGAACTTTTCAGCATCCCCTCGTATATATCACATTAAGGTAAGCGAGCTTGTAGAGACCACACAGGGTCAAACATAATGTACAATGTCTGACTAGATTTTTGTTTGAACCGAACATTCTGAGATCCAAAACTGTTTGCTTTTTGGTTAGCTATCATCATTCATTTGGGAGTGATAAAATAGGGTCAATACAGTCAATAGCGCTTTGCCAAAAATCGATTGATTAAATTTCTTCAGGAGATCCTTTAAATTCCAATGATGGCTGTTTCCTCAAGAAATATTTTAGAATGTACATAACTCACTAGAGAAATCGCTGCTCCTCGAGTCGTTAGAGTGAGATTAACTTCCAAACAGTGGATGGTGCATATCACATCATCGGCGTACTCTCATGGTCAAAGCACTTAATTATCTCTAAATTCACTCCAACTTATTCTACAGAGACATTTTCTCTATTTTAGAATGTTAGGTGTTACGCTTGTGTCTTTCTTATCAGTATTAACTACAGAAGTGAACTGAAGTGATATCTACTGGAGATTGACCACATCGCAGCCTTTTGCCGGGAACTAACCATTTATCTATGTGGTCACTGTAATATCAAACATTACTTTTCCGAGTTCTTTTACATGTTATTTAAGAAGTCATGGTTGTCTATAATGAAACTGCATAAATCCCCCAAAACTGAACTTTACTACTCACATTGATAACACAGATACATATACATACCCATATGTATATTATTACATACACACACACACTCACACACACACAAACAACTACATACATATTCATACATACATGCATACCCACATACACACACATGCACGCACGTATACTGATATATTAATGTCTGCTTTTATGGCATGTTATATACGGTTTCAAATTTTGGCATAAGGCCAGCAATTTTAGGAGAGTTGTAGAGTCGATTACATCGACCCCAATACTTTATTTTATCGATACCGAAACTTCGAAGTCACTGTCACCTTTTCCTCACAAAATTTAGTATGTGTGAGTGTGTATATATATATATATATATATATATATATATATATATATATATATATATATATATATATATATATATATATATATATATATATATATATACGTGTGTGTGTGTGTGTGAGTGTGTGTGCATACATAAATATCAGCCATTTATTTTACCTTCTGTCGAAGCGAAAATCATTTTTGTGAATACAGAATTCATATCAATTCATGGGGTGCCCGCAGAACAGCGAGAATCCAAACAATAACGTATCTATTCAGTCTGGAAGATTCAAACGTGAATATTTGATCGCTGTTTGTTTCTCGTCGTCGGAGAACATTTGCCTTTAGACGATGCGTGCTTATAAGCCACCATCCAAAGTGTTTTCAAAACATACACAAAATTACCATTGCAAGTAGACTTTGAGATACCGCGTTGCTTCAACATCGTTGTGTGTCTCCTCCTCCAAAGCTACTTCACCGGACGGACGAATCTAACAAGAGCATGAGCTTCTCTTTATAGGAATCAGCAAAGAAATTATTTGCGCTTGCATGCTGATGCCTGCCAAACAGGTAATAATTCATAGGACGCATGCAGAACCGCAAGAATCCAAACATTAACGTATCCAGTTTTAACACCTGGCAGATTCTAACATGACTATCTGATCGCTGTTGTTCAGCGTCATTGGTCTGACGGAGTAAATTTGACCGAGGAGACAGGCAATGAGGTCAAAACACTGTGGTGTCTCAAAGTCCTTTTACACCAGTGAATTGCGTAAGTTATGAACACACATTGTTTAAAGGGAGGAGGTGCTCTCCGATGGCGAAAAACAAGAGATTAGATATTCACATTCGAACCTGCTAGGACGTATTAAAAAATGACTAGATGCGATATTATAAAGTATTTATCATGTACGGTAGTTAATATTTCTTCCTCCATTTTTGTTGTCCAAATTGATGTCAGTAACTACTTTAAATTATTTCCTGTAACTCATATTTGTTATAATTATGCATATTACTTTATGCCATAAATTTCTACTCTTGAACTCTTTGATGTTCATTGCAGTCAAAATAGGACAGCTGTGGTGCTGAGGACGCATACTGGGGGTAAAAACACATGTCAACAGCCATCTTTTTACATCCAGTAGAAACAAATGGTCTTTTCTTTATTACAGCGGAATTCTTAATTCATGGCGTTATTTCCCCTTCTCATTTGGAGTTGGTCTCAATTTTCACCAGACGTTTGTTTTTCGTTCTCTGAAAGCGAAGAAAATTTCAATAGACCAAGACGTTATCTAGAATTGTATTACATCTTTGCTATCCAAATTCATGTCATTAGTTTTTCTGTTAGTTAATTTTTGTAACACACACGCACGCGCGTGCGCTTGTGTGTGTGTGTGTGTGTGTGTGTAAGCTTATATGCATATATCTATATATGTATGTATATCTATATATATAAAGATGAGAATGTGTGTGTGTCTGTCTGTATGAATCCCTAAAACTCGAGAACTACACAACCGATTTCATACAAATTTTACACATATAGGAAATTGTGGCACAACAAGGTACCAATTTTTGCTGGAAATAGCAGTCGATAACAGTTCGACGCGCGGTAAAGCTTCACAGAATGTATAGGGGTAAAGATATGTGCGGGCGGCGAATAAAAAAAATCCTCTTACCTCTAAGAAGAACGCCAGAGAAATGGACAGCTTATATATATTTATAAAAGACAGATTATATTGGATGATGTAGCATAGACTCTTACTTAGGGTCCATGTAGTGTCATGGGCCACAAAACTTTTCAACTTCTTGCCTAATGTGAGCCCATATTGCAAATTTATTATGTCCAGTTACCTATCAGCATAGTGATCATTGGCAAACTCCAGAGGTGACACTTTCATTTCCCTTTATCCCTCACGTCACACAGTTGTTAATGTTTATTTGAGCTGGATCACGCCCTTCCAATTGCTATAGATCCGTAATGCATCTTACGGCTGTGCCCATCACCTGTATGGTGAGGAATCCTACATTGGGGAGTGGGAACGACTAGGGTAGGGTAGCTGACTGCTTATAGTGAGCATTCGTCCTTTGGTTTCCTGTAGCTTTGTTCTCTTTTACAAACCCAGTGAACATACATATATTTCCGATTTCAAAGAAATTTAAACAATAGATTTAAGAACCAAGTTAAAAAGATTCCCAACAATTCAACTTCTTTGGTTGACTTTAAGACCCACCCCCAATAGGGGCCTTAACTTCCACATTTTAGAGCTCCATGTGCTCCATGTGTTCCATTTTTCAGGAACAAAAACCTTTGAATAGGTTTCATAAGATTTAGATTTTGGAATCTGGGCATAAAGATGAGTAGTATGGAATAATATGCCATGATTAGAATTTTTGTTAGGGTGTGTAAAGAGGGAAAGAACCTTCATTAAAATTCTTCGTCGGCAATTTTGATGAAATTCGAATCATAGATATTCCAGTTCATTACAGAAAATATAAAAGAAAAGTCTAATTCTTTAATTCCATGTGACACAGGCAAAACCGGGTATTTCTGCTAGTATTTATATAAATGTGTGTGTGTGTATAGTTATGTATATATATATATATATATATATATATATATATATATATATACACACACACATACATACATATACATATATATATATAACGTGAGAGAGTTAGGGGTTGGGGGTTCAACCCACTAAGGGATAATATCTATCCAGTATACTGCTGGGAGGGTACCCAATTATTGCTACACTAGTGCTATACTAGGTGCAATCAATGGGAGCGGGTAAAAGTGGAGGTTTTACCCAAAATTTGTGTAACAATTAGAAAATGGAGGATAATATGCTGAATCCAATATATATATATATGTATGTGGATTAAAATAAAAAATGAAAAAGTAAAATATTTAATTTAGATAGAGAATATCCTTTTATCTATCTGTTTATATATATGCACCCACTAACCACTTTCAGCAAACACTCCCCCACTTTACAAACTAGTATATATCTACTTTAGTTCATCTACCATTTTGTCTTTCCTCCACACCATAGTATAATATTCCAATTCAACCCCAACTCATTTTCAATTCAAAAATGGAAATGATAACTTCCACTATTCCTTGCCAAGGATTATCATCAAGCAAACTCATTTGAAACTGCTAATGGACCGTATATATAACTTTATCATTTATTTGATCATGGAACTGCGCAACACATATCAATTTTACTCTGGTCCTTCTTTCATTTTTAACAAACTGGAATGTACTAATATCCTCGATTGGGGATATTTCTTCATTTTTACATTTATCTGACTTCTCCCTCTCTGATGACGGTATACTCAGCTTATGGAATCCTTACTCAATATAATTTATATACTTTGTTATTCGAAACAGCTGTAAGAGATATATATGTTTATATTCTCTATCTAATTAAATGTTATTTTTTCGATTAATGTTAAATACTTTGATCTTTCATTTTTTATTTTCCTCTATACCCACCCGCTCAAGGAGAAGCTACTTCTAGCTGCTTTCGATAGGCAGTCTCAACACCACACTTTTTAGTTGCAGTTCAAGCTGGAGTTTTAGTGGTAAACCAAACTGAGCACCCATAGTACATTTACGTCAGTTGACGGAAACTCCTTGTATGTATGTAAGTGTGTGTGTGTGTGTGTGTGTGTGTGTGTGTGTGTGTGTGTGTGTGTGTGTGTGTGTGTGTGTGTGTGTGTGTGTGTGTGTGTGTGTGTGTAAGCACATATATGTATTGTGTAAGTGCGTGTATGTATTACTGAATCTAGTTGCATCGTAACGTTTACATCTGAAACAGCAACAACATCAACAATAATAAAATCAAATCTGATTTTTATAAATTAAATAATATTTCGTTTTTATTTCTTTTTAAAAATGATAATAATAATGGTTTCAAATAATTGGCACAAGGCCAATAATTTTAGTGGAAAGAATTTAAGACGATTTTATCGACTCCAGTACTTTATTTTATCGACTCCGTTAATATGAAAGCAAAAGTTGACATCGGCGGGATTTGAGCCTCGAACGTATAGAACAGTAAGAAATGCCGCTAAGCATTTTGACTGGTGTCCTAACGATTCAGCTAGCTCACCGCCTTGAAAATTATGCAGATGATGAGGATGATGATGATAATGATGATGATGATGATGATAATGATAATGATGATGATGATGATGATAATAATAATAATAACAACAACAACAACAAAGAAAATGTTAAAAATGAGCTGGTGTATTTCATTCTTTCTTTCTCCTCCTCTTTTTCTTAATGTTTAAGTGAAAACAAATTCTGTTTGACATTAGTTGCCCTGAGTGACATAGCAGCTGGCACGAATAAAATTCGAACGAGATCAATAAAAATAAAAATAGTAAAAAACAAACAAACAGTAACTAAAAAGTTTATATATATATGTGTGTATGTGTGTATATATATATATATATATATACACATACATACATACATACATATCCATGGTGGTTGGATGTTAATATAATTTGTATGTTGTTTGACGATGCCATCTGCTATTCTAAACTTGCTATTTTCAATTGCTTTTTTTCGTCTTATGTGGATATATATAAAAATATGTTTATACGATAATAATAATAATAATAATAATAATAATGATAATAATAATAATAATGATGATAATAATAATAATAATAATAATAATAATAATAATAATAATAATAATAATAATAATAATAATAATAACAATAATAATAATAATAATAATAATAATAAAGTTAGAAAATACAATGTTATAACAACGTTATAAAAAAGCTAAAGTAGAAAAATATTAAAACAAATGAAATGATCATTTGATAACGTGAGTTATAATGACAATAAATAATGGCGTATTGTGATGGATCTTTGAGACTGAATGAGAAAATAAATAATAATAATAATAATAATAATAATAATAATGCTACTATTACTAATGATGCTGCTGATGATGAGGAGGATGAGGAGGATGATTATCTGTGAGAATATAAATATTTGAGGACTTAGTTTTCTTGTTTCTGGATTTCTTTCCTATCTTGAATTATTAGAGATCATTTTAAAGGGCATAATCGATACATCACATTACGATTTCTCAAATACTTGCTGGGTAAATGCAAGACAAAACAAAGGCATACGCTCTTATATATGAGAAGAGAGAGGGGGGGGGGAGAAAAGAGAGAGAGAACATTTTTTTAAATGTAAAAATAACAATATAAAACAGTACATCAAATTAATGTTTGATCATATACAGCGTTGTGGCCGCATAGACGAAGAGTTATATATCTTTAAATAAATTTGAGTGATGTTTCTCAGTCCGTTACGTTTTTATATTCGTTAACTCTTCCTAGACCGTTGGTGCAAGGACAACGAAACTCAAACCAGAAACTCCCCTAATCCCAGGGAATGTCCTGAAGGGGCCTATTTTTTTAAGGGCCGCGTAATTGGGGCCCCACTGAACCCCATTTTAAACAAAATATATGGCATTGGTGACCAAATCGGAGCAATGACAATGGATTTCAGACCATGAACTCCTAGGGAGTATTGTAAGGAGGTTCAATTTCTGAAAGGCCGCTTAAATGGGACCCCACTGACCCCTTATTTTTTATTGCATTTACCTCGCTCCTACGTTTATTGATTAAACTATGATCAGCATCAGTGTTTAGCACATTTGCGGAAATAAGTTTGGGCATTCTAAATACCTTCACGTACATTCAAATCGAGATAAAGAGTTATAAGAGGTACGTTTCAAGTGTCGTAGTATGGATATTTATATTTTGTAGTTTATGAAACTTATGTGTAGGTGAAAAACTAATCTTTTTGTTCTGGTTACAGTACCTCCCTAAAGATTTGTAATAGTAGATAGAATGAGACCGAGATGAAATGGATCCTATTCATTTTATCTCAATCCCATTTTAATATTTTTTCGGAAATGGTGAAGTGATGGAAAAATTATGATAGTTGTGATAGTCATACATTTCACTTGCTTAGTACGAATGGAGGTTCAAGTCTAAAAATATGAAGTGAATTAATTAATACGGTGAGTTTGGAAGCACATACAACTCCGTGAAAATGTTGTAAATTTTCATCGTCAGAATAAAATAAGAAAAAAAAAAAAAAAGGAAACATAGAAAATGAATCGCGAAGGCCTCAAAGATGTCCTTCGTAGGAGCGAGCCCGAAGGGTGGCTTCAAGGTTAGTGTGTATGTATGTATGTATATATATATATATATATATATATATATATATATATATATATATATATATATATATATATATATATAGATAGATAGATAGATAGATAGATAGATAGATAGATAGATAGAACTTACTTGGAAACAGATGTGTGGCGTTCGATCATATAATATAAATAATATATAAATATATGCATATATCCATACATATATGTACATACCTACATTATATGTATGTATACATACATGATGTCCTGTACCCATATATGCATGTATGTATACATATAGATGTAGGTATGTACATATATGTATGGATATATGCATATATTTATATATCATTTATATTATATATATATATATAAGATTAACCTTTCTGGTAATTTTTCCCATATTAATGATTAGACGATTGCAAACCGTATCGATATGATTTGTAAACATCTAACCATTAATTTTGGAAAAAAAATTATATTTTTCAAATATATAATACTGTATCAAGGACTTCCTATTTCTTTCTAATTCTACTATATATATATATATATATATACACACACACACACACACACACACACACACACACACACACACACACACACACACACACACACACACACACACACACACACACATATATATATATACATACATACATACATAATCGCACTCACACACGCATAAACGCTGGTACAGTTGATGATAGCAGAAATTATGAGATGATGATGATGATGACGATAAAAAAATGATAATGATGACAATAGTGGTGGTGATGCTAAGTGTAATGATGTTAACAATTACAAAATAGCTGGTGATAATTACAATTAACAAAGCATAAGTTGTTCTGCCTAGATACGATGTATAAAGTTTCCTAGAAAACTTGGGGTATAAACGACTAAATATCTCTATGTGACTAGTACTCATTGCTGCTTAAATTTCATTTAACTTAGATGTGACATAGAGGAAAAGATGACATCGGCGGGTTCGTTAAGCAAGTTTAGACTAGATATTGTAATCCTGTCTTTTCGAACGTCAATTCGAAATCGAGAAAAGGGCGTGAGATCACATAATGTAATGCTGTTTCAGTGAAGTTCATTTTGAAACAAAAAGGGATAGCGTGTTGAGATCACGTATTGTAATGCTGTCTCAGCAAACTTTACTTTGAAACCATGAAGCGGGCGTGAGATCACATTGTATTGCTGTCTCAGCGAACGTCAATTTAAAGTTTAAAATGGGAGATCACATATTGCAATGCTGTCTCAATGAACTTCACTTTACAACTAAAAGAGTTTAAAGGTGAATGAGATCAATTAGTGTAATACTAACTCAGCGAAGGTAAATTTGAAACTAAAAATGATGGGGGAAGATCACATCGTAAGGCTATCTCAGCGAACTTTCCTTTGAAACTAAGACGAGTGAAACTAGTTCGATTAATACCGTCTCAGTAGAATTCACTGTCCTTATTAATTATATTAAATTTATTACTTTTGACGAGACGCGATCGATTTTTTCGAGGGAAGGGAGATGAAGTCGACTGAATAAACTCGAACATAATACTGGTTTTTATTTTATCGATCACGGTAGGACTGCGGTCTAAATAGTTTTCTTTATTTAGCTTCGTCATTTTATGTTAAAATTCCACCAGATCGATAAAAGAAGCAGTAGCGAGCGAACTCGAGAGCCTCGATTTGGTCGTCCGACTTGCAAAGGAACGGCGTATTGCATAACACACACACACACACACACACACATACACTATGTGGCAGGCTTCCATAGAATTTCGGTCTCACAAATTTCTACGTTCGGACTTATTCGAGACTACGAACAGAACGCACTTAAGGTTCTGGTGGCAGTGTTTGTGGTGTGTGTATGTGTGTATGTATGTGTGTGTGTGTGTGTGTGTGTGTGTGTGTGTGTGTGTGTTGGGATGGGGTGGTGGTCAAACCCAGAATCAAGTAGTTGTGAAGTGAACTTTTCTATCACATAGCCTGCCCGCGGCTATATACATACATCCACTCCCTCACACGCACACAGACATGTGTGTAAGAGTGTGAGTAAGAGTGTGAGAAAGAGGGGGAGAGAGAGAGTGCGTGTGTGTGTGTGTGTGTGTGTGTGTGAGAGAGAGAGAGAGAGAGAGAGAGAAAGTACTTGTGTGGACAATGTTTGAGTATGTGTGTGCTCATGTGAATAAGAAGACATGAAGCCGATTGTATGAAAAAATTATGGGTGCAGAGTGAACAAAAAAGGCCAGTCCAAAATTGCACTGTAGCTAATTAGCTGGATTGTCTTGACTTCCTCTACGAACACGTTGATATATATATATATATATATATATATATGTATGTATGTATGTATGTATGTATGTATATCTGACGACAGTCTATGACACTATAGCACTACATAGAAGGAGAGGACAGGAAGTGTACATTTATGTCTCCACGGACATAAAACTAATGATTTAATTGGTACAAAATTACGCATGCTGGAACTGAGAGTTGACGGTAACAGGTTCAGAATTTCTTTTTCAAATACAATGAAAGTATTACCGATGCTTTCTATCATAATTCTATTCACATTTAGTATGCATTAATGGAATATAGATCAACTATTAGTACTTGGCCTCATCGACATTGGTGGTATGAAAGGCAAAGTTGACTTCAGTGGAATTTGCGCTCAGAACGTAAGAAGCTGCAACACATACTGCAGATCATTTTGTTCAATGCTCTTACGATTTCTGCCAACCCACCATTCTCTGTTGCTGAGGACAACAACAATAACGACAATTTTAATAGCAATGATGATGAGATGATGATGATGATGATGATGATGATGATGATGATGATGATGATGATATTAGCGACGATCATGTTGATGATGATCGTGATGTTGAATGTCATCTTTGTCTAAAAGTGGGAGGTGAAATATGACTCAAGTCAAGCGACATTAAAAGTTCTGAACATTTCCTTTGGTCGACATTTGGAATTTGCAAACTAACGCTAGTATCATGAATTGAATCGCTCTACCTCACTTCATTCTATATTGCAGACACATTTAGTTAACTATCGACGCTTCCTTTCCGCAAAACAAGTGAATCGAAAGTCAAGATTGACACCCACAACGAAGTACAAAACTGTGAAAATATTAAAGCATTTTGATCGCAGCCATCTTCTTGTCATGGTCATGTTCATTGTTGCGTGCGATAACAGCAAAGATGACAGCATCTGCACAAAACAGAGCAGATGGAATTAATTCTAGTGCACATCTGATTCTTATTTTACCGAACTCTGATAATGGTTGTTGGAGTACGGTGATGGAAGACAAATTCGACTCCTGGTCTTTAGCCAGTTTCTGGTCTGCTGTTTCTTCAACTCGGCTGTTCTATGTGTTTTTTACTGATGATAATTTCCAACATTTTATTCAAGGTAACATACAACGTCAACGTGGGAAATTGCATCGACAGTTGGTCGATGACGTAAAACAATGCACAAGCGAATAGCTTATATAGATAGCACTAATGGGAACTATTCTAAACCGATTTAAGTAGTGAGAGCCTATCAAAGAAATAATCAAACTCGTTCGTTGCCCTGATGAACATACAATGTATCATGATAATAACGATTTCTTTAGAGAAACATGCATAACTCTTTGAAGGAAGTCGAATGTAATCACTTGACACTGATATTTATTTCAGTGGACTCAAACGAGGATCAATAAAAGGTGGAGTCATAACCCTGGACAGGATTTGCACTTAGATTGTAGAAGCTACTCAGTGGCCTGTTTAGTTCGGCTGTTTAGCTATCTTATCTCAATTGTTTGTGCTGATAATAACGAGTGCTCTCATTTGTACAAAGTCACATACATTGTAAAGGAAGGGCAGCATAGTCAATATTTCTCTCTCTTTCAGTCACTCACTCACTCTCTCCCTCTCTCTCCCTCTCTCTCCCTCTCTGTCTCTCTCTTTACACACATCTTGTATATTCTTTTCTACTCTAAGCACAAGGCCCGAAATTTTTGGGGAGGGGGGGGCAGTAGATTAGATCAACCTCAGTACGCAACTGGTACTTAATTTATCGACCCCGAAAGGATGAAAGGCAAAGTCGACCTCGGCGGAATTTAAACTCAGAACGTAAAGACAGATGAAATAGCACTAAGCACTTCGCCCGGCGTGCTAACGTTTCTGCCAGCTCGCCGCTTTACACACATCTTGTATATTACTACTACTAATGGGCAAGTCAACCTGCTATGACGTAAATCCACACGACGACGACGGCGATGATGATGACGATGATGATGATGATGATGATGATGATGGTGATGATGATGATGATTACAACAATAATAATGACAATGAGAACGACATTCGAGAGCAGTGAAGAAAATGCTGGCCACATAGAAGATTATAATGGCGAAGATGACGAAAATGGTTGCTAAATAACTAGAAACTGTTAATTTTGGTATTATGATTATTACGGGAAGAATAATAACATTTTTTTGGTTAGTTTCGTATTCAAAACAATTTTAGAGGAAGTGACAGTACAGGTGGTAGTGAGAGAAAGGGTGATGGGGCAGTGGTGATAATGTTAGTGATGGTATTTGTAGTGATGATACTGATGATGGAAGTGGGCGCCATGGAGGATCGTCTGCGTTTGGCGATTTCCGTTTAGCACCGATCATGGATTCCAAGTAACGCATTTAGACATACATATATGAAGGAAAGTTTAAGTCGACCATTTTCGTAGGTAAAAATATAAAGCAAAATACTATATTGCTTATAATAAAATAAAATAAACGTTTATACACACAAACACACATATACATATATATATGTATATACACGCGCACGCGCATATATGCAATCATGTACTTATATGTAGGTGTCTATATATGTTCAATATGAGATCGATTATACATCTGTATGTATGTATGTATGGTGTATGGGTGTGTGTCTTTGTGCTAGCGTACACACACACACACACACACACACACACACACACACAGAGGCATACATGTGTCACATGAGATCATTTTATATTGATACTGTTTAACCAAACCTTCTTTAGCCCACTGCTCCAGAATGACCTACGTAACTTATGGAGACACAACTGTCCCTCACTAGTACGATTTATAAACATTGCCGTTCAGTAAATTTTTATACTGGTATTAATTTGATACTGATCATTCCATAGTTTATAAGTTTTGGTGGGCGCAGAAGTGGTTGCTTCTTTTCATTTTTACCAGTACACATGCACGCACGCACATGCATTTTATAGGTACTCAGAAATAACTATGCATACATGTGTGTATGTGTGTGTGTGTGTATGTGTGTGTATGTGTGTATGTGAGTATATGAGTATATGCGTGTGCGTGCGTGTGTGTGTGTGCTCTTATGAAAGATAGGATAAAATAAAATACGAACTTTCAAAACTGTGCCCTTTTCTCTCTCTCTCTCTCTCTCTCTTTGTGTGTGTGTGTGTGTGTGTGTGTGTATAAATACATACATACATATATGTATGTCTGTATTTCATTCCCTTTTACTTCCTCTCTCTCTCTTTTCTCTTCTCTCTTTTCTTTTTAATAGCTTAACTTAGGAATTCATAATCTTGACTGAGGTTGGATTTCCAAACAATAATAAAATATATATATATATATAAATATAGACAAAATAAAAAAAAATCACTTAGACATTGGCTGTAATAGAAGCGTGCAACACCTTTTTTTTCTTTTTCTTTTGATTTAGTTAACAGCTTCTATATCGACTAGAGTTTTTTGGTTGGGGTATCGAAAATTAGAAATATTGTACAGAGTAAATGTATATGATGAATGGTAATTTTTTTTAGCGTTTTTTAGAAGGAAAAAAAAAAAACAATACTGAAAAATACGACGTTTGGAAGACGATAAACATACATTAATAATTTTATCAAAAACATTTTTTTAAAAATGATGGCGGCAATTTTCTTTCGATGCAAACAAAATGGCAGGGAAAAGAAATTGTCATATTGCTGAGTGAAACAATGAATATTGCTGTTGAAACTTGTTATTCAGAATCATCACAGTTTTAATCGAGTGACCTGTAATCAAAGACGTTTAAGCTGTAGCCATCCCGTCTTTCATATTCTGACAGTCATTTAGGACTACATTATCCACTGTGATCCTCCGATAAGGTCAGAATTAAAAAAGGCAGTTGGCTGCATGCATGAGTCGTTGTATTTCTTCCGCATGCATGAATATAAGTTGTCATAAAAACTCTGAAGTTTTTCTTTCGGAGAATTGTTTATTTACTTAAATATTCAGTCGAGACTGTTTTTGCATGGCGAAAATTATGAAGTGGACCTTGTACTTTTCGCTCCTGTCTGTACTTAGTACAACTTCAGCAAATATTCTACTGAGATGGCAGCGTTGAGGATGAGGCATATGTTCATGATAATGAATAATGATGAAGATGAAGATAATGATGATGAAGATAATGATAATGATGATGACGACGATGATGATTCTGTAATGTCGTTTATATTAAGTTCATCAACACAACCTCCGAAATACTTCAGATATTTAAATCTTAGAATATATATATATATATATATATATATGTGTGTGTGTTTTGGTTAGGATATTGCACATCTCTCCTTTATTTTTTGACTATGCTTACCATGATTTTATGTTTGTGTAGTGATCTGTCTACATGCCTTCACTATTTGTCTGTCAGTCTGTTAGTCTGTCTGTCTCTGTTTCTCTGTCTCTGTCTGTCTCTCTCTCCCTCTCTTTTTCAATCTATCTATTTAGGAGTGTGTATTTGTCTTTGTGTATCTTTATGTGTCTGTGTTTATATGTTTGTACAAGTCTGTCTAATGTAATAAATACATAAATGTCTTTTGACTTCTCTCGCTGTATTGCAATATTATCATGCATATATATATATATATATATATATATATATATATATATGCACATGCCTGTGAACATCGCAGGGTCGTATACACGTTCATAAATATTTATACATATACGGAAGAAAATATGTGCATATGTACACTCACATACATTAGCATTTATATATTGCTTTGTTCAGGAAACATTTAGTTTCCAATATTATTCATTTTTTAACGAGATCTTGAAAGTTAGTTAATGATATTGGGATATTTTTGAGCAGGTTCAAGACTCCCAATTTAAACGGGAGTGGGAAATTGGACATTGTAGTGGGTATGTTTTTCTCATTAGCATTGTTAGAGTAAGTGAAGTGAGATTACTTCAACCACGTATCAGAACCAGTTCAATGGCGGATTTGGTTGGCCGGGTATTTACTTCTTTCTCTAAGGAACTCACCACAAACGAGGCAATAATATTCTTTCATTCTTTTACTTGTTTCAGTCATCTGACTGCGGCCATGCTGGAGCACCACCTTGAATACATTAATTTTTTTTTTTTTTTTCACATGAAGATTCTATCGTACGAGTCGATGACAGCTACTTTCTTCATGTTTCGAAAGTAGCGACATTCTAGAGAATGTCTTCGTACATGCTTTACAGCTGTATTTTTTTACGTCTGAATGTGTTTGGAAATGAGCTCTGAGATTTGATCTATCGGCGAATGCTCGGCCACAATGAGTACATTTAAAAGGCTTTTCCCCAGTGTGTGTCCTTATGTGGCCCTGTAGTAACCAAGGTCTAGAAAAGGCTTTACCGCATACTTTACACTTGCACGGAAGTGTATGAGTCCGAATATGCATTTTCAATGCACCAAGAGACAGGTATGTCTTGTTGCAGTATTTACAATTAAATTCTTTTTTCACCTGAGTGCTGCAATGATACTGTTTGTGTCTGGAAAGACCACTTAGTGTAGAATAGCTTTTGTTGCATGCTTCACAAACAAAGCGCGATGTCAATTCGCTGTCGGAGCTATTGCGTGCTTTTCTTTTCTCAACGGAGACCGTTGAATCAATGCTACGTGGCGAATGTTCAAGTGAAGATGTTGGAGACATGTTCATTAATAATAAATCTAAGTGCTGTTGGGAGAGTTTCGCATCGAAATCATACCTGTCGATTCGTTTGCTTTCCGGAAACAGCCGATCCGGACTCGGCGTTAATCTCGAGAAACATGGAGAATTATGATGATGTACAGCACTGGGAATGATTGGAAGGCAAGGTATAAAGTGAGAACGCCGGTAGAGAGCGGTGTCTTGTTTGTAGAGATGTAGCGGGAAATGAGGATCGTTCGGCGAAGTTATCGGTGGAAGTGTTGGAATTGAACAGTGTGTTGATACATAGCCTGGTGGGTTTGGATGATGATGTAGCGAATGAGGTGGTAATAAAGTCTGTGTCGGCCATCCAGGCAGGTCAAGTTGGCGCGGTGCTTGAGAGGGACTAGTACTTGGTGAGTGGCTGGAATGAGGCAGATCGATGACACAAGGTTGACAAGGACTCAGCTTCTCTTTAGTAACTGGAGCAATCACATGCTGAGGTACCCGGTGGCAGTTAGTATCCAAACAGTTAAGTTCTAGAGTAACTAGAAAAAAGACAAAAAAAATATATATATATTAAGTTGGAAAACAATTTCATTTAGACATTAAAGAATTGGTTTAGAAACAGCAAAAATGTGAAATTATGAACAGGGATAAAAACGGGAGTAGTAAATAAATAATGATAACCCTTTCTGCTATAAAACACAAAGCCTGAAAATTTGGGAGACGAGGATTAATCGATTACATTGACCCTAGTGTTCAACTGGTATTTATTTTATCGACCCTGAAAGGACAAAAGGCAAAATCGACCTCAGCGGAATTTGAACTCAGAACATAAAGCCGAAGGAAATGCCGATATGCATTTTGTCCCGCGTGATAACGATTCTGCCAGTTCGCGCAATATTTTGGTTTTGTTTATATTTCTTATGAGCAATATCAAAACATGTTAATAAATACAATATGATTTTGGGTTAATATACAAATTTTACAAAATTCAAATACCATCTCTCTCTCTCTCTAATTGACTCACTCTCTATCTCACTGACTCACGCTCTCACTTACTCTCTCTCTCTCTCTCTAAATTCTATTCACTTGAAGGTCATCCACCTCTAGAATCAGATATTGATTTTAAATATTCCCAGAGTAACAACATAAGTCTACATGAAAAGCATATATCGTCATATGATGCCTATATTAATGTCTAATGTAAAGTTGATTACATTAACAACATGCTTCTTTTATATAAAATATTACGACGTGATTTGCGGAAAATTTGGCGGTAAAGTTGATGGGTTTCTTGTCTTTTTTTTTTATAAATTAGCTATGTCGATTCACATACCCATATATCCATCCGTTTTTCCCTCTCACAATCCCTTCAATATCCATCCGTCCAGCTATCCATATATCAGTTAGTTGTCCCTCCATCCCCCTATCCATCCATTCCTCCATCCATCGCCCCATTCATCCACCCATCAATTCATCCACCATTCCATTTATCCATCCACTCACCCAGCTGTCTGCCAAACCACCCGTTATCTTTATTCATTCATCAACCAGTCCCTCTATCCATTTATTCGTCTGTCCGACCGTCAGTTCGTCTGTCTGTCCAATTAGCCTGTCACCGCCATTGTCCCATTCGTCTGTCCGTCGTCCGTCCGTCCGTCCGTCCATCCATCCATCCATCCATCCATCTATCTGCACCAGTACCAATCACCACTCTTCGTCTCGCTTCAGAGATAAAAGACACACGCCTTGGTAACAGAAAACAAGATTTAAAAAAAACAAAACAAAACTAATTAAATAAGTAAATCGTTTAAAGTAACCGGGAACGGAAATGTCAGGAACGGAAGCACCCCTCAGCGCTCTCTCCGCTCTCTTATCTCTCTCCATACCGCTCCCTTCACTTCTCTCTCTTCTCATTGCTTATATATCTACCATTATCATCTATTGACATCTGCCAAACCCCGCCTTTTGCTGCATACTTATACATGTCTGCCATTATACAATTATACAGATACACTTACGTTCAATTGAACAACAGAAACTAACGAGGGGAGCTAAAACACGGTTTTATGACATGGTAGAAATAGTATCCATGCCTTCCTCAAATCAGACTCTTAAATTTCTAAAATAAATTAAAGACATATTTGATAAGATGTCAGGAGGAAGACGAGATAGTTATGGCTGGAAACACCTCGGACGATAACAACAACGACAACAACAAACTCGCTTTGTACTCACGTGTGTGTGTGTGTGTGTGTGTGTGTGTGTGTGTGTGTGTGTGTGTGTGTGTGTGCGCGTGTGTAATGTATGGTGTGTGTGTGTATAAGAGAGAGAGAGAGAGAGAGAGCGAGGAATGAGGACACCCACTCACATCAAAAGGAGGATCAACGAAAGAAAGTAACACTAAACGCAGTTGGAGTTGTATGTATTAAATATGAAATTGGCTCAGCTCTACATTACTTGATGTTTCGTTGGCGCAAAACGCCCACATCAACAGACAACCTCCCCGTTCTGATTCCGAACATCTAATGACGTGTTTGTTTGAATATTTTCTGCATCCACAAAACGTTAAACAATTTGGAGCTGAGTTTTTGTGCATATATATCTATATATGTGTGTGTGTGTGTGTGTGGAGAGAGAGAGAGAGAGAGAGAGAGAGAGAGAGAGAGAGAAAGAGAGAGGGAGAGAGAGAGAGAGAGAGAGAGAGAGAGAGAGAGAGAGAGAGAGAGAGAGAGAGAGAGAGAGAATGCGATAAAATAAGTACTATGGTTGACGAAACACTTTGAAGGCGATGCCCCAGTATGGAAGCAGTCCACCCACTGTCTGAAACCATCAAAAGAACACACACACACACACACACACACACACACACACACACACACACACACATGCATACTTACATGCAAATCAACCTCAGTGTTAAACTGGTACTTGGTTTATTGATCTAGAAAGGATGAAAGGCAAAGTCGATTTCTGTGGTATTTGAACTCAGAACGGAAAGAGTCGGAAGAAATACCGCTAAGCATTTTGTCCGACGCCCTAATGATTCTGTGAATCCGATTTTTACCAAAGATATTTGACTGTCATAATGCAGAACATATGGGGTTGGTGCATAATTATTGCGGCTTTTTTCAACAAATTTTATTCAACAAAAACAATAACAATATTTAACAAAAACATCTTTAAATGATTGTCTGACCATTTGCCAAGCAAATGGGAAGCAGTAATTGAAGTAGATGGTGAATATGCTCCGGAATAATCATTTAACGATGTTTTTGTTACATGTTGTTATAGTTTTTGTTGAATAAAATTTGTTGAATAAAATTTGTTGAAAAAAACCCGCAATAATGCACCAACCCAAAATGTCTTCTTAAATATGGATAACTTCTCTATCGCTCTAACAAAGCCATATCATTTCCAGGTCTACTTCACCTTTCTAACCACCACTACAATTAATATGACATTGAAAACACTTTTGTGTATATTGTAATCTATGGTTTTCTAGCGATTTGCTTGTGCGTTCAGGTATGAATTTATGTGAATGAATAATTGTTGGAGAGTGAGTGAGAAGGAGAGAGAGGTGGGAAGAAGAGAGAGAGAGAGAGAGAGAGAGACGAGGAGGAAGACGGGCAAAGCATAGGTAAATTGAATGTAAGCGAAACATGGTTGATGTGTGCTGTTTATGGGAGTTAGTGTATGTGCGTGCGCGTGTGTGAATACGAGTTACTGTATATGCATGTGTAAGTGTGCTACGCGTTTGTAAGTATTATAAAAGTGGAATAAAATGCAGGTCGTTTTTATAATTCCGTGCGCGCGTGTCGACGTGTGCGCCAGCATGACGCTTGAGCACGCGTATATACGTTCATGTGAGTATGCGTAAGTGAGCGTGTCCTTCTGTGTGAATGAGAGTATGTATGAAACGTTTCAGTATGTAATTTTCTTATTATGATAATTAATAGTTACATATTATTTGCTCTATTGCTGGTCACATTAAAGTGGGTGTTAAAGTGTCTTTCGGGCCGGTCTGGGAATCGAAATTGTGATCTTGCGATCGTGAGTGATCACTTGCCTACGCGCCCTCATGCAATACTGAGTACTGAGCATTTACTTTTCTTCCTTTATTGCATTTCACACCGGTTTCAAATCACCATCTACAATATATATGTATATATATATATATATATATATATATATATATATATATATATATATATATATATATATATATATATATATATATATCAATATATATATATATATATATATGGTAGATGGTAGATTGTAATTTCAAATAGGTATGAAATGCGTTGCTCAACGTGAACTTTGGGCTTTGAATAAATAACACGTGTGTGTGTGTGTGTGTGTGTGTGTGTGTGTGTCTGTCTGTCTGTCTCTCGATAGACGAATGATATCTATAGTAGCCAGTTCTCTAAGGTGTTGGCAGCTTTTCATAAGTACATACATGTACACACACATCTAGACAAGCACTGCAATCACAATCAAGGCAAGATTGGTGTATCACAGAGGTAGATGTTAATCTACATATCAGCAAACCTTGGACAGTACTCAAATGTCTCTGCGTAATTACAGAATTCTGAAATGGGACTTTGTCCCTACTATGTTTGAATCTATGTTACCTTATGGCTCTTCCATCTGGAGTCTATTCAGAAGGCCTAAAACTATGACGGATGGCATCAGCACACCCGTGCTTTGCTCCGTTTTGAAAT
>NC_142928.1:101621625-101626625 GCF_046866305.1 Octopus bimaculoides
GGGATTTCTACCTCTGTCAACACTAGTTTAACGAGTACATTTGTTAATTTTATTAAAAATAGTTAAAAATGAAGATATATCATATTGCAAGTTATTAATATTCTCCAATTCACCTTCCATTAAGCGAACTATTTCGTAGGGCCAGTACTGAAAGTATCTTTCTCGAATATTCTTCAAGAATCCTAACCCAATGACTAGAATTTTAGCTGTAGACATTAAGTACGTTAAGCTAAGCCATAAGATGTATAAACGGTTTTTAAAATCTAGTATGATGCTCGCTACAATGTTTTTCAAGATCAGCCATCTTCACTGTTATATTACTGGCCATGAAATTTCCTTTTATTTTTGAAGGAAAAGAGCTTAAAAATATCAATTGAGAATGGCAAGAGTTAATTTTGTTAATACAAATACAAGCACTTATATACTAATCGAAAAAAAAAAAAAATCCCCCCAAAAAACCGACGTTGCCTGCAGTAAGAACTAAGTCGATTAACATAGAAGTGAATCAACAGTTGCATAGTGATAAAATTTCTCTAGGAAGTATTCATTCCCATAAAAAAAAAAACTGTGAACTAACTCTAAGAGTTTCGGACTCGGCACACCCTGTATGCGTATATATATATATATATATATATATATATATATATATATATATATATATATATATATATAATTATGTATGTATGTATGTATGTATGTTTAAAGTTTCTTACGATTTTATTGTTTTAAACATTGAAAATTATAATAGTCTACAAAGTAAAATATCTTCAAAAGTTGCGATATTTATTTTTCCTTCTCTCCCTAACATTTTTATTTTTGAATTGATTTTTTCTTTCTTTTTCAGAATTATGTTTTAGACTGTTGTAATTTTAGTTTTGATCACGTGACTTTGATTTTCTCGATTGCCGTTATTTGCCTGTAGTGCAACTGCACAGAGTTCTGTTCTGTTTACGGCACGACGTGTTCAGTGTTAGTTTTTAAGTTAGTCGAGACCGTAGCAACTCTCTGCATAAAACTGTTATTGCGCTGAAGTTTAGTTTTGCTTACAGTTTAACAATCTTTGTATTATAGATTACTGTATATTTAGTTGATTAAACCCTTTTAAACTTAGATATTCCAGTTTGGGTTTATTACATAGATATAGGAGCATGTGATTCTAAAATAATAGTAGGATTTAGTGTAAAGATTATGAATTTTGGAGTTGGGTAATGTTTAGGGTTTAGAATTTAGAGTTAGAGTTTAGGGTTAGGACTCAGGTTAAGAGTTAAACAGGAAAACAAGTTTCAAGACATTCGATTTTCAAATATTGTCTTTTAATTAATTTTGCAGAATCCTGATCTGCTGTCGGAAAAAAAAACAAAAAAAAAAAACATATGTGGGTTACTTTGATATTTTGTCAAATGTTTGTCCTGTGTCTTTTAACATTATACATCTATGAGAGATGTTTTCTCGGGATGAATAACGAAATTTAGCAGGTTTTCAAAGATATATCTACTTTATGTATGATATACTGATTGTAATTTTGAACACAATTTTGATTGCAATCAGTGGCAGCTGATTCTCTCTTAGTATGAGGTTTCAGTGGGTACTTGCCACTGACGAATTCAAAGAAGCAGAAATACATACTTAGCAATGCCACCGCTGAACGATTGCCATCTGTTGATTTATTTTTGTGTTTTTCCCTATTTTTTTTAAACACTATACAGTAAAAAGAAAAAGTTTCTTGAATTGAATACCACAGATTAATTGAGGTTCAAAGCTGTATCTGCTTTAAATATGATATATAGATTGCTATTCCGAACAAATACTGTTTCTGTCGTTTATAACGAATACACACACACACACACACACACACACACACACACACACACACACACACACACACACATACACACACACACACACACACGCATACACACATACAGACACACATACACAAGCACACACATACACACACAAACACGCACTCACACACACATATAAACAATGGGCAGAAAATATGTATGAAATGTGAAAAATCGGTGTGTGTTTGTTTGTGGCGTTGTTAGCTAACTCCTCCTAGATTGTTTTATTGATTTTGATGAAACTTGACACTTGAGCAGAACTCATTCTGGAAATCTCGTGACAGTTAGATTGTTGAAAAAATCGATAATACGGCCCCATATATATACTTCATATAACTAATTTTTTTAAACACCCTAGGGAAATAGCCCATAGCACCTGCATTTACTGTTGTTAGTTTTTAGCAAAGCGATCAATATTTGATTCTCACGATCAGCGGACCTAATTCTGCATTTCAGTACTTACAGTTTTCAACTGCTAAACCTTATTATTGCACTTTCTTGATGCATGTACACTTTCAATGCCCATAACTCCGATAATTCTGCATTTTTCCTGTTAAAACTTTTCTATGACAGCACATAAATTTTTGATTCCAGAACGTATTTAATAAGTGTGTTCCAATACAATAAACTCATACTTTGAATGCTTAAAATTCTTAAAAAATGAAACCAAACTTCCACACCACATTCAGTTGGGACACTCTGTATCACTTATATTTATTTTACAAGTCATAATATTAATTGCTTATTTACAGTTCATACATTTTCATGAAACTAATTGAGCCATCGAATTTAGAAATCTTTTACAAGTTTCATTGTTTATGTTCGATTACTTTGAATATTGTTTTTTTGTGTGTCCTATTTCTAATTTTTGCAGGCAATATCACTTTTATACTTTATTTGACACGTGAGTAGAACTCATGTCTGGAAACCACGTGACATAGATTATTGAAAAATAGGGCCCCTCCAATGGATCCTTCTATCTACTACATATTATTAATATTTTACTTAAACAACACAAGGGCAATAACCCATACCACCTGCAGTTTTTAGTGAAGCGATCTATATTTGATTCTCATGATCAGCCGACCTAATTCTGCATTTCACTACTCAGTTTTGAACTGCTAAACATTACTATTGCACTTCCTTGATTTGAATGTTAAACCTTAAAGACTTCATTCATACATTTCTATACATACATTTCTATACATACATTTCTATACATACATACTTCTTTGAATGCGCATTACTCCGATAATTCTGCATTTTCACAGTTACACTTTTTCCATGACAGTGGATAATTTTTTATTCTACAACGTATTTGTACTGGTTTCATGCAGGCATAGAATGGATTCGATCCTCGATTGCCAAATTTCACTTAACACTTCAACAGCGCTTTTCTCACGGAAAAACAATAGTTTTTCTGTGAATGACAGCAATTACACATTTCCCAGATGCCTTCGCTAAGCAGAATAATATCTTTGCCACTTGACCCTTCTAACCTCTTCTAGGCCACCAGGGGCTGGAATGGAGATAACAGACCTCCAACGAAATCATTTGTTCTCAACAATATGTCTATCCTTCTGGCTGCTTTTCAATAGTTATAAAAACAAGAACTCCATAAGCTAAAGGCAGTTACTGAGAGCGACCATCAGTGAGTGTGAACATTATTATTGCACTTTCTTCATTTCATTCTTAAACAGTTAACACTTCATTCACATATTTATATACATAAATACTACATTTATATATTACCTTCAATAAATTAGCCTTCATAAAGTTCACCTTTAAAATGCCACGACGAGTCAGAGTACTTTCTCGCCAACCTCGGAAAACCTCTCGCGCCAACGTCCAACGATCTCTCCCTCCTCTAGCTGACAGTTTTTTGTACTTCTTCGCGACGGAAAATACACGGCAGTTATAACGAACTTGCTTTCTTATAGCAGAGTAATAAGGCGTTTCAATAGAACATCTTTACCCCCGGGAGTCACCGGGTACACCAGATAGTATATGTATATATATATATATATATATACGGAGCAAATTATTCACGAAAAAATAATTTACGAAAATATCATTAATATATATATATATATATACGGAGCAAATAATTCACGAGAAAGAATAATTCAGCTTGCTCGTGAAATTAATGTGCAAGTGGCTGAGCACACCATAGACACGTGTACTCTCAACGTAGTTCTCAGGGTGATTCAGCTTGACACACAATGCGACAAAGCTGATCTTTCGAAGTACAGGTGCTGCACATTTTTCCCAACTGAGTGGACTGGAGGAACGTGAAATGAAGTGTCTTGCTCAAGGACACAGCGCGTTGCCAGGAATTGAACTCATGACCTTACGATCCTGAGCCGAATACCCTAACCAATAAAACATGCGCTTTCACACACACACACGCACACACACTCGCACACACGCGCGCGTATATATATATGAATATATCGCATAGGCACATAGAAACACACACATTTAAGAACATATATACATACACAGACACACATACATTCATATACATAAATGTATACATCTATAGCGGAAGAGAAGCCTGCACACGTACATGTATCGCTTGTATTCACAGAAACAAAAACATATTTATTTACAATATTTTAGAGTTTGTCGAACTTAAATAAGTTCACTTCTTTTAATTCAGCCATTTGGAACATATTTCAGTTTATATCTATCTATCTATCTATCTATCTATCTATCTATCTATCTATCTATCTATCCGTCTGTCTGTCTGTCTGTCTGTCTGTCTGCCTGTATGTCTGTCTGTATATGCTCTGGAAACAACTCACCTGAAGACATACCAGCACACAGCTATTGTTGGATCATATTAATGCAAGAATATGCATAATAAGTGAAACTCAAAAATTACCAGCTTATACTAATGCACAGAAACAATTCTAGTAATTTGGATTAAAGCCTGTTCATTCTATTTTTTTATATCATAATTGTTTGTTTGCATTCTGTGGATATCAACGGATTTCCTCGTGTATATCTAGTAAAAGGAGGATTCCTGCTGAATGATAGCATATGGCAGCCGATATCTTTAGAGGAGCATTGTAAAGGACGCTCCACGGTTATTTCCCAGATGATACACACACACATATAGACACATACATTTGTAGACTATTTGTAGACTTA